>NC_137519.1:5825000-5955000 GCF_041902795.1 Electrophorus electricus
GGACATTACACGTGTCTGAAGATCTGTAACCTGTGTCCAGATGTGCTGGCCAACGCTGGAGTTAAGAAGTTGGCTCTATCCATGTTTGAAGGCAGCTGGAGCAAAGGATCCATAGCAGGAGGCTGCTTGGACAACAACAGAAAGACAAAAATACCCCAACATTTACCCCCACCCCAACTGCATTACACTAACTACCACATCATTTACCCCCACCCCCAGCTGTATTACACTAGCTAACTCAGCATTTACCCCCACCCCCAGCTGTAGGACACTAGCTACCTAAGCATTGACCCCCACCCCCAGCTGTAGGACACTAAGTTCACTAAACTCCCATTCTCACATAATTGTTTTATTAGTAGGTAAAAACTGCAAGGTCACCTTAGATCCAAGACCTTCTTACTCTGAGTAGATCATTATGCATATGCAGACTTAAAGGCTTGACACAGATCTGACTTACATTTCTGATATCACTTGAGATCTTTTCCAAATGCTTTCTGGATTAACCCGCAGTTTGTGATTAAGATGAATGAGGAGGACGACATCGCCCTGGATGGTCAGACAGGCTGCAGCTTCATGGTGGACCTGATCCAGAAGAATCGGCGTCAGATGATGAATCTTGAAAAGGCCCTGTTCTTCATTGGGGTCACCATCTATAAAGTAACATCCATTACAAGTGAGCATGAGCGTGCAAAGGATTTTTTTTTTTCTTAAAGAATTTTCCCCCAAACTGACACTTGTAATGAGACCCAGATAAGCAGGCTTCCAAAACTCCAGTCATGGTATAAAACTGTCTGTTGGAAACAGTCAACTTACTGTCTAGTCCTTTATTAATTTAATAACATTTATTGGAGCAGATGAACATTTAAATGGTGCAGTGGAGCCAGTAGGTGTTTCAGAACCCTGAGTACTTCAGTAGACACAAAATTGCTCATGTGTAACCGTAATGAACAAATATAGATGAACATGCATTAGTTCTGAATAAGATCTCTTTGTTCATGACAAAGACACTTATAGGCCCTGATCTCACCAAACGTTCCCTTAATTTCTTCCTGTTTGCTTCCCGCAGCTTCCTGCAGAGGTACGTCCACAAAACAACAGATAACCATCCACGTATCTGCTCATTCAGATAAGCACCCACTTTGATTCCATAGCTCATGTAAACACAGATCAGCTTTGTTGGGGAATAAAATATGGGGATTGACTGAGAGTCTCAAGGATGGGATCAGGAATGACTGTAGTAAGACTTCCTGGCCAGTTTGCTCATTTTCTTTCTGGTTGGATGACTGTCAGATCACTTACCTCAGTACTCAGGGCAGAAGAGTGCTTACCTAGGGCAGAAATTCTTCCAGCGCAACACCTCGACGGCCCGCTCGAAGACCACCAACAGGCGCGAGCTGTGCAGCTACTTTCACCTGCCCCCTGGCAAGTATGTCATCGTCCGTCCCCCTCCCCCTCCCTTCAGACCAGACCAGAACAGAGACTTCTGCCTCTGTGTCTTCAAGACGCAGGACGACTTAAGGTGAGTGCCAGGTCATGGACAACTTGGAACAAGGAAGCTGTTCCAGAATCAGTAAACCCGGATGCTCAGAAACCCCATTGGCCAGTACGCAGCTGAAGTCAGTAGTCCAGCATTACAAAAAGCCCTCAAATTTTGGAATTACATCACATTGAGGTGCTTACTTTGTCCATCAATCTCTTTAAGGCCAATGAACATCCTGAACAGGGAGATCATGAAGTGCAAGTTCTCGTTGCACCCATATTTGACCTTTTCCCTTCTCTTAGCATTTACAGTTATGGCATTTAGCAGGCGATCTTAGCCAGACTGACTTACCAGAGCGCTCGACTGTGGTGTTCATATTTTATAGGTACAGAAATACATACTGAAGGGTTTAGCCTGGAGATTGCTGCTATATGGTTAACCTGCTGGATGTATCCTGATAAATGGACACCAAATAGAACCAGGACTAATAATACCACTAATACCACAAAGAGACCATTACCACTAACGCCATTACCAGACACCAAATAGGTTCAAGATACTACCATTAATTCTACCAAGACATTAACAATACCATTACTATACAACTACTAATAGTAATAATATATTTAACATCTGGTCTGACATACCATCTCCAGTAATTCCTGTAATGTTAAAAACTTTTCCAGATTGAAAAACATGAAACGTAACATGTAATGCAACATAATTCATTAAGGATTAAATTCATTAATTCATTAACTTCGGCTTATAATTTTTCCTTACCATTTTCTACATTGCATAGTATTCCTGGTCTAGAATAAGTGCTTTTAAATTCCCCACTTTTCCATACCTGCTCAATAATAGCATAGTTTCTCAACAAGAACTCTTGGGATCCTATCCAGTCTGTGTTGTATTGTATAACAGCTCCCAGCACACCTGAACCAGGTATTCAAGGGTGGTAAAATGCCACTTTTCACGCTCAGAAAAGGATTTAACCTCTGACCTCAGTACTGGAAGTTTAAACAGGTGGCAGAGTTTAAATGTGGGTGTGTATACTGCAGGATTCTCTCCGAATAACACACTACACCAAATCCTGGTGGCTTACTACAGTAAACCTGAACTCATCATCGACTTTGATAGCTTTGTGTGCTGCCTACTTCATAGAGCATGTTTATTAAGTGCCTGATATAAACTGCTGAATTATGCTGGTTTATTGGCCATTGTAATATATTGTATATTGTTTTGTGAAAATTGATCTGTTTATTCTTGGATGCAAAAATATTTAAGATATTGGACAAGAATGGATTAGGCGAGGTACAGTTCAACGTGGTGGAGGTTTGTAGTCAGTTCTTTATAATTTTACACACACAAACTGGCTCCTCCTACTAATTCAGAAACCCTAGGTACTACAGTGAAATGTTTACTATCTGTACAGGTTTAATTACAGTACACTGGAGAGAGTGAGTGAGTGAGAGTGTCCGTCCGTCCAGGCTTCCAGAGGAGCATAACATTGCTTAACTGTTCTGTCTCCATCTAGTGGTTGAGTGTGACTTTGTTCTGAAAGAGGCCCATTACAGGTCCAAGCCAGCTAAGCAGTGCTATCTAACAAGAACCAGCACAACCTTAAGGACATTCACAAAATGCAGCGAAAAAGATGTAAAACACAGCAAACTAACTCGGGATCATCCTAATATGACATGTGTAGAATTCACTATAACCAGGAGAACACTCCAGTTTTGAACAGTATAAGAAAAGATTTTCTGTTCAGTGTTTGCTACAGTGAATACTACTACTGATGAAACACAGTCAACATGGCAATGTCTAATTAGAGATTATTTTTAATCATGTTATTGTTGCAATATCTTTCATTATCATCAATGGAACAATATTTTCTTCTGTATTATCTTACTGTGCTTTGGTTTAATATATATTCAAAGTTTCATCTGCAAAGAAAAAAAAAACTAATCAAGAACATAAAATTAAATAGATATTTTATTAAAATAAAAAGACAAAAAACAAAAACAGAAGTGCTAGCGCATTTTGCAAACAAAGGTCAAGGCCGAAAAGACGCGAGTGCGAGTAAGGAGCGTCTTTTTTTTTAGCTAGCTCAGATAAACAATTAGAATCCTTTTCCCCAGTATATTTGAGGCACTAATTTCTTTGATAAATTCTTCTAAACCTTCATGTATGCTTGATCCAGTCCCTACTCATTTACTCAAAGAACTAGTGCCTATTAGTATAGAACATGCTTACTATAATGAACTGTTCTCTTGGCCTGGGTTCTGTTCCCAAATCATTCAAACTGGTGGATATTAAACTGCTAATTAAAAACACTAGTCTTCATCCACATCTTTTTCTTTGCGTGTGTGTGTGTCCCAGAGAATATTTTAGGTTTATTATATTTTATATTTCCTGATTTGCAGAGATTATATAATGTCCTTCATCAGGTAAACTTAGAATTCTCAATTTGAATATTAATGTTTATAAATGAAGATTATTTTTCCAAATTTATGTAGACTTCTGCTCTGTTACTGACCTGTTTGACATGTAGTTGTTTTAATATCATATTCAAACTCAGTGCAGCCCTCTTCAATGTGTGTGATAAGTTATTTCCATGCGTGTTCTTGCTAGGAACAAATGCGTGCAATCTCTTTTTAAATAAAAACACACTTATCTAAATAAGTAGCAATAGCTCTATTACTGAGAGGCCCCATGATGATTAGTGACATGTGTTACTTGCTGCTGAGTTATAATTTAACACCTACCGCTCACCAGCTGGATTCAAAGCAATGTGGTAAATACTGATCAATTCAATCGTTGACGTGTTTTCGGGCTAGCCATTCAACAGTTTGTATAGTGGGAGGCTTCATTGTTCTCAAAGATAAGTTTCCATTTTCATTTAAACCAATAGTTACTCCATGCAGGTTCTTTGGAAATCCATGTTTTCTGCAAGAGTTTTAACTTCTGTGGAAGTTGGACTAGTCATTCTAGGATAAAGACTTCACCAATATATGTGCATGTTCCACATATGCCTGGTCCAGATGTTTGATGTTAATGGCTTTCAAAGCTATTGCTTTTTCTGTACTGTATACCCTTTCCCCCTTTAATCTCACAGACTACATCTAACCTAACTCACCTGAAGCTAAGTTTTGATCTGCCTTCTCATAAGCACTCATCTGTGCTATACCTCAAGAACTCAAGTTCTTCTGTGTCATTGGATGACCACTTAAACTTTGTGGAACATGTCAAATCTATTACCATCTAGACACTTTCACTAGATATTAAAATGTTCCTGCAGGGATTTGATTAAATTCAGCCAAAGGAGAGTTAGTGAGGTCATGAGGTCAGACAGGAGTGGTACTCAAGTTCAGTCCAAATGTATAAAAGATCCGGGTAGCAAAGTGTGACTAACCACTTCTCCAGACTGAGGTTAACCTTTTTTTCCAGGTTAAATTCGCAGCAGGCATGGCAACTTGATGAACTCATTAGGAGTTTGCATTTATATTCCCTGGAAATACTACAATTTAATACTAGTCAAAATAGACCTGCCCGAGGTGAGCTCATCTAAGATTGCTTGATTGCCACACATGCTCTGTTCTCCCCTGCCCAGACCTGCCTGTAACTTTTCACAATAAGGCTGTCTTAATGCTTTCTGTGGAATGGTGTCTCTGAGAAAATACCACCTTGTATATGTTTGTGCTGTCCTATCAAATGTTCTTTGGAATTCCCTGCTTCTGGCAGAACTGTAACTTCCAAGGAACTTGCACCAGTTATTCCACAATAAATATTTGACCACCAAATGCCCATTTTTCCCATGTGCTTAGTCAAACCAGTGTTAGATGTCCTCATAGGATCTGTTGAATGGCAACTCTCTTGCCTACACTGATGCAATACAGTGGTATTGCTTTGAAATTTTGAAATGGTTTCACACACCCCCCGACTCTGCTTGAGAGTCCAGTGGCTGCCTGCTTTCCACCACTCCATCCAACACTTGGTTCTGCCATAGAAACCCAGGCAGAAGAGAGACGGATGTCATGAACTGACTTAGTACAACGGTTGCATCCTATTACAGTATCACACTTGAATTCAGTGAGCTCTTTAGGACCCATTCTTTCACAAATGTTTGGAAAGACTGCATGGCTCCCTCTATTGGACGTTTTTTCTGTTTCAAATAAAATTGATTTATCTATAACAACTCTTTGAATTAAAGCACTTTGAATTGCTGTCAAGTATGAAAAGTGCTATATAAATAAACTTGTCTTGACCATCATATGTGCTTCTTAACAGCCCTGATATGCAATCCCTGTTGGCTGCCCCTGGTGTACCATCACTGGGGTCCTTTGCATACATCCAAATCAAAACAAAACAGGTGGAGGTCAAACATCCAAACCAAACAAGGGGTAGAAGATATCTTGCTTGAGGGAAGACAGAAAAAGTAGCTGTCGGATGTTCCACCCCACAGTGGGGCTCTCTCCGAACGGATCTCCAGATAGATCAGAGAGCACATTTTACCACACAGGCTTTAAGTTGCAAACTAACCTGGGATTGTCAAACTTTCACTGGCCACAGTATTCCAAATCATGTGGAGGAAGTGGAGAGCCAATGAAGTTCAGGAAAAACAAATTAGACAAAGCATGCCAACAAAGGCCTTCTGCTCTCAATAGCATATAGGGTGAGCTGAAGGACACTCCAAAGACTGGAGAAGTCAACTCCCATGTCTTAGGCCAACAGACACTGACGAACTGAGCAAAACCCCTTCCCCCCGGTATAAGGCGAGTCTGCTAAGACAAAGGGCAGGCTGAGCAGGTGCGTCTGTGCATGTGCATATGGAAAACATGTTTAGCACAAGACCTTAATAAACCATACTTAATATTTAGTATAGTTTGTTACATTACTGTACGCAAAATATTTAAGACATTGGACAAGAATAAATCAAATTAGATTGAGTTCAAAATTATGGGAATTTAGTCATATCCACAGTCGTCCAAACTGCCAAAACAGCTCCTAAGTGTACCACCTCCCTCTAGTGGTTGAGGAGAACTGCAGGCCTTGCACTACTTTGCCCAGCTTTTAGGATGCCCATAGTACACAGTTAAAAAGGAACACAAAACAAGCGGATCCAGAACCTTTCCTCCCAGTTGGACTAGTTTAAAAGTAGACTATGAGTACACCATAAGAGATATCAGTGCAGTGTTATCAATGCCACCAAAAATATCTGCCATTCCAGTGCATGTTATAGCTCTGTCCTCATAAGTAATCTTTTTATAAAATCATCTTCAGTTTTCATCTGGGAAAGAATGCTAATGAAGAACATAAGAAAATAGTTTAATTGGATATATACTACAGTGCAAGACTCCTTTTAAAACAAAGGAATAAGATGAAAGATGAGGGTTTCCATGTCAGACGTCAACATAAATCGAATTTCAACACAGAATTTAAATAATTTACATTATAGTCAATTTTGTTTACATAGTCACGTTAACAACTGAAGCTGTTAAAAGCTATTGCAGTCCATGAGCCACATTCGTCCACAAGCAATTCAGGGTGGTAAGATTTATTGTGTGGGGTCTTCCAAGTTCAGGGTTTCAAGATCTGTTCAGGGCTTTCAGTTCTGTGGGTGTGAGTGTGTGAACTTGTTGTGAGGGTCAGACTCACGTTGAGCTCTGTCCGTGTGCAAACAGAGCCTCACTGAGTGTGAAGTGCGTGTTGCCGTTTGCTGTGGGCAAACTCCTCAGCCCAGCGCAGGGTCTCCTGCAGGTGGGCGACGTCTGTCGCCGTGCCGACCCCTTTAGCCACGGTGGCTGAGCCCCCCGCACTCCCCCGCAGACGGCCACAGACAGCCAGGGCCCACTCACTCGCAGACACAGCCGTCTGACCCTGTACGGACGGAGAGAGAGAGAGAGGGGCGATTGTAAACGTTTCATCTTGGCACCCCAATGAACTGTACTTGCATTCGTGAAGGAATTTATGCATACAAGTTTGTTGGTCTTTGTGTGCGTGTGTGTTACCTTGGGCACCTGGCAGGCACACAGCACTCTTCCTGACGGCTGTAGGTGAGAGAGGAGCATGATGAGAGCGTGTGGCGCTTGTTCACCGAGCTGGTTCACCGTCTTCATCACTACCTGCACAATCAGCACCACCACATCGTTACTTGAAGGAGGCAGCTGTGGGAGCACATGTGAAGAGAAACGTACGAGAGAAAAGGCAGACGGGAAACAGACAGTTTCCTTTCTGGCTCTTCGGAGGAAAGGGGAGAGAAAAAAAAGAGAGTTACTGATTTGGAGTCAGTCTCCAGTGTGTCCACCAGCACTGTTTTATTCAAGTGTCTCTTCAACAACTCATGAGCTTTGGCTGCAGCCTACAGGGCAAAAACACACACAGCCATCCCATCATCACAGGATAAGCACATCAGGAGAGCAAAGTGAAAAACGGTTTTCATTGAACTCGAAAATGTATGTGTGTGTACCTCTCTGATTTCTAGTTTTCTGATGGTAGTGTTGGTCCTCCTCTGTAAAGCTTTCAGTCCTGTCTGCAGCTCTCTCCTCTGCCACTGTGGAATAGGAGTACCCTCAACAGCCTGACACACACACACACACACACACACACACACACACACACACACACACACACACACACACACACACACACACACACACACACACACACACACACACACACACACACACTAGAGGGAGTCGAAGGAATTGGAAGTGAGGTAGAGATCTAGAGGGAAAGTGGAGCACGAAGATACATACGTCCGTAAGCAGGCCGACCTCTTTAGAGAGCCTCTGAGCACGCTGTAATGAAGGGGCGCGGTCAGCTGCAATGCGCGCAGTCAGAGACTCCACCTCCTCCAGGAGAGCTTGCCCCGCCTCCCGTGCCTATGCAACAGGAAAGTAAATACATTTGCTCGTAATGCATTAGTGGGCGGCGCTTGTCTTTTCAGTACATGGGCACAAGCGAGACTACAGGCTACGAAAACTCAGCCTACACCAACTAAACTGTTAAAAGTAACCCCTACACAAACGACAGTAAACATCTGGGCAGTTATGCAGTAAAACATGGGACTACTTTGTAAGATGCAACAATGAGAGTGTGTGTTATTGTGTTTAACTCACCTGTTTCTTTTGAAAGTAACATTAGCAGCTGTCTACTTTTAAATGAGCAAAAATAGAAATGAAAAACTACTAGAAATTGTGTACAACGTTTATTGAAGATAAAATTGTGTTACAGTTTTATAAATTTCTGCTCTCTGGAGGCTTGTGTGCACAGTCTGCCCACAGCACACAATGAAGCTCTACTATAGACCTTGTGGCAAAATCCAAACATCACAGGCTGTCCCTCAGAGATTAGATAAACCCCTCAGGAAACAGAGTGCCCTACAGGCAATAAAACCTTCCTGAACTCTTTAGGAGCAGTGCTAAATGGCAACCATTTTACCCCACCTGTTTGGCGTCATCGCCAGTAACTGCAACGATGCGACTGATGCCCTTGACCATCTGCCGCTCAGAAGTGATAACGAGGTGCCGGATACCTCCTGTCCGTAGCAAGTGCCTGTTCACAAAATAAATACATTCATTTCTGCTTAGGCCAGTGCTAAACAACAAACTGAAGTTATCAAATGCAAAACTGCATTCCCTCCTCTGACCCACTGTATTTTACTCTGGAGTGACTTAGGAAATTTTCTGCTTGTTGAACCTGACATGCTGAAGGCAATCTCTCAGATGTGGCCACTCATCAACAGCAGGGCCTTGTGTTACTGTGGGCAGCACCTTGCCCACTGGAATGTAGGTGGACATACACCAAGTGATCGTTGGCCATTGGTTGACTTGCGTTTGGAAAGGAGGCTTACGTGCCACAGCAGAGCTCCACAGAAACTCGTCTGGGTGTGTGATCATGGAGCAGTTCTGAAACCGGCAGGCCCACGGACACGACTCGCACCGGGTCTGGATACACCTAAAGAACACACAGCAATACTTCCACATCTCCCTCATACCTCTCACACACAAGCTAAGACATGTTGATGTCAGATGTTACCTCATCCACAGTCCTCAGTCCTGCAATCTCATTTGCTCGGGCTAGAGGGACTTCCTGCGTGTGTACCACGTGGTTTTCTTTAATAATTCTTTGGATCAGCCTCTCCACTTCCTGAAGCTGGGATACACTCAGAGAAGACTGCACACACACATGCATACGCACATATGTGCGTGCGCACGCGCGCACACACACACACACACACACACACACACACACACACACACACACACACACACACACACACACACACACACACACACACACACACACACACACACACACACACACACACATTTTTACCTTTTGTACAGGACGCTAGGAAATGGTTATGAAGTGGCTTTATCGCTCATGGGTTGGTCCAGGTGTGCGTTTGTGGCTCTGCTCCAAGCATGCGTGATTTTACCTTGGAGCTGAAGTCGAAGCGGAGCCGGTCCGCTGTAACATGGGACCCTCTCTGGGCAACCCCTGACCCTAGCAGCTCCCGCAGGGCAAAGTTCAGCATGTGTGCGGCAGTGTGCTTCTCCATGCAGGCCACACGCCGAGTCTACAGCACACGCATGCGTTCATGTATTACTCAACACACCCTCCAGCTCTAGAAAACAGCAATCAGCACACTGTTCGTGCCTTCACAGGGGCAAACCTTTAGCTTCCCCCCCTACAGTAATTATGCTTTTATGCATTATTGAGACTGTTTAAAGGTTTTGAGACTGCCTGTTAACAGGCACCAATTAGTTACTGCTATATAGTAGAAGTGTAAATAGAAATATATTCACATTTTAGATTTTTAGATCACAATGAAAATCTAGACAGCAGGCACATGTGTGTGTGTGTGTGTGTGTGTGTGTGTGTGAGAGAGAGAGAATGCGTGCATGAGAAAGTACCTCATCCACATGAAGCTGTATTTGGTCTCCAGTTCGCAAAGTCTCTGTTGCAGTGAGCTCATGCACCACATAACCACCAGCCAAGCGCGCACACTCCACAGGGAACAGCACATCCTGGAAAACACATATGCTGTGTGTTAGGAACTCTAATCTCCTCTTGGAAAGTTTCATGTTTAACCTTGACGCAATGCATTTCTGAATTGGCTAATCAATGTGTGAAATGAAGTAAAACATCTGTGCGGTGGCCTCCTCAAGCAAGAAGCAAAGAAACGTTGAACACACACGCATGCACGCGCTGCTCCACCCCCGAATGGGGCGGAAGCTCAGTGCTTTTCTCCAACCTGCAGTCCGTCCTTGGTGAAGTAGCCCTGGTCGTGCGTCTGGCCGCCCTGCTCCGCGTAGAAGCAGGTTCGGTCCAGCACCATCCCACAGCGCTGGCCTCTCCCCACCTCAGACAGCAGAGACTGGTTACAGTACAGCGCCATCACAGTGGCACTGCAGCCAGGAAACACTGAGACAAAGAGAAAGCAGGAGGGAGGGAGAGATAGAATGAGAGAGAGAGAAAATGTTATAATGGTTCGTTCAAAAATTAAAGACATCTTTTAAAACTTGTCCCCCTCTTAGAAATTCAAATCTGGCAGAAACAACATATTAGAACATCTAATCTCCAGGCAGAAACTAGTGCTCCTGTGGATTACCTGTTAGAGTAAGCACACAGGCTGTCAAAGATAAATATGTATATTGCACTGAATAAGAGCGTCTGCCAAATGCTCTAAACGTAGAAACTTTGTACTACAACTCTCCTCACTGAATCCATGTACTAGAAATTTTAATTTCTTGATAGTTTTCAACAGAGTCTGTAACAGAATCTATGTATTAATTTCTTGAGAGTCCATGTACTAGAATTTTTTTATCTCCTGGCAGAAGCAATGTTAGAAATTCTAATCCTAGTACTGTAGGTGCCGTCCTGCTGCAGACTGTAGCTGTATTTAAATGAGTCGTCTGTGTGAGGGACTCCTCTGCTCTGAAGCTCCGCCAAACACTGCAGATCCAGGTGGAGCCCTCTCTCACCAGCGCCCCCTTCAGACTGGCCCTGCAACTACAGCAGAGCAAGGCTTCAGAGCCTGCACGCCTGACCACAACACCTTCAGTCAGCAATAAAGCTACATTTACACAGAGAATGACACTTTGTCCTGCATTATCTAATCAAACTCTGATCTCATCCTTGAAGCCTTAGGAGCAGCATGGAAATAACTATGAATTCCAGTTTAAATTCAGTGTGTTTTTATATAAATATAAAAAACACACACACCCAAACAATCCACTTTGTGAACACATGCCAACCTAAACATGCAAATATTTAGCCATATGAACTGGAATACATTGTGCAGACATCACCACAGCCACTGTTTAGGGTAATATTTCCTGATCCACTTATGCAGCCCTGAAAAATCCCTTGACCACCCCCGAGGTCAAGGAGGACCATGCTTGTCCAGCTGAACCTTCTCTTGCCGAGCTGCGAGCCGCTCCAGGCCGAGCCGGTCCAGCGTTGCGCTGCGCTCCTCCAGCATCAGGTAGATCAGGTCCAGTGGGAAGCCTAGGTTATGGTGCAGAGCCCAGGCCACAGGGGCTGCAGAACAACAGGGGTGGGGGATTGAATGGGACTATCCACTGAAGATCTTTATAAGAACAAGGCTAAACAGGGGCCAGTTTTTAGGACCTAGACTAAGGCACCTAAATCCTTTTAAGGGTCTCATTTAGTCCTAGTCTATACAGGAGGTTTATTAGAACATCAGCATTAGCAGAGCAGCAATTCCGAAGTTTAATCTGTGTTTGGAGACCCTAGTCTCTAAATGCTTCTAAAAGCTCAACAGGGGCTATTTCACACAAGCCATTTAAAAAAAATAACATGTCGGCGTTTTAGTTTTTTAACCTGGGAACTCATCATCTCTGTCCATTTTACTGAGCGTCCTGTCGATCACTCTTCTACCCTGCCTCAGAGAGGCAAGGAACTGAGTCTCATTTATATTAATAATCTCCACGATCTGGAGAGAGAGAGAAAAAAACAACAACAACAGGAATGAACATGTTCTTCAGATTCTTTCAGTGACTTATGAGAGCCTATAGCCTGCTCTCTACTCAAAAACACAGCAATCTATAATTTAAAATATTAAAATGAAAATTTGTTTAGAAAGATACACTGTGTTACTCTGTGTAATGCAACACTGCACACACTCACCCTGTCCATCTCAGTGTGCAGCTCAGGATAGGCGTCACCCTGCATGAGGAAGGAAAGACAGAAATAAAAACAACAATGATTCTCCTTATGCCACCTTTCACACCCAACAGATTATGGTAACGTGGAGTTTTGACCAGTCAATGAAAAGACAGCATGGTGGCCCTGGCGTCAGCAGGAAGTGCCGAGTGACGTTGCGTTTTGGTTCCTATAGACCTCATGAACAGCCCTAAAAACCCAGTAATCATTTCATGCCTTTGTGTACTGAGCAACGGAGACTATTCCCATCCTGTCCTCAAATTCACCACATTCACAAATCAACAACATTCAAGAATCACTACAAGGAGATTCAATTTAGGTGTCAGGATTATTCTTAAATATGCATAGAGTCAGAAAGCTTTCTAGCCATGGGTGGATCATGGCAAGTGTAGGTGCACAAAAGCCCTTTTTTTTAGCTTGTTCAAGGGACAAGTAACTGTCCCTATTCAAACAGGATCAAATGACACCTACATTTCTTTTTTTTAAAAAGATTCAAGGACCAACACAGAATTCCCTTCATTTAACTTGTGTGTTGTAAGACATCCAGTCCTCATGGTTGTCAGACTATCGGTTAGATTAAGTGACCTACCATTTCCATTACATTTTACACATAAATATTACAGAAATACACTGCCTGACCAAAGAAAAAAGGTCACACTAATATTTCGTTGGACCGCCTTTAGCTTTGGTTACGTTGCACACAATGCAACGTTTCCACAAGCTTCTGCAATGTCAACATTTATTTCTGTCCAGAGTTGCATTAATTTCACCACCCCCCAAGATCTTGTATTGATAATGCAAGATTTGGACCACTGCACAGTCTTCTCCAGCACAGCCCAAAGATTCTCAATGGGGTTCAGGTCTGGACTCTGTGGTGGCCAATCCATGTGTGAAAATGATGTCTCATGCTCCCTGAACCACTCTTTCACAATTTGAGCCTGATGAATCCTGGCATTGTCATCTTGGAATATACCCGTGCCATCAGGGAAGAAAAAAATCCATTGATGGAATAATCTGGTTGTTCAGTATATTCAGGTAGTCAGCGGACCTCATTCTTTGGGCACATAACGTTGCTGAACCTAGACCTCACCAACTGCAGCAACCCCAGATCATAGCACTGCCCCCACAGGCTTGTACGGTAGGCACTAGGCACGATGGGGGCATCATTTCAGCCTCCTCTCTTCTTACCCTTATGTGCCCATCACTCAAACAGGGTAAATCTGGACTCAGACCACATGACCTTCTTTCATTGCTCCAGAGTCCAATCTTTATGCTCCGTAGCAAATTGAAGCCATTTTTGCCAGTTAGCCTCACTGACAAGTGTTTTTCTTAAGGCTATGCAGCTGTTTAGTCCCAATCCCTTGAGTTCCCTTCGCATTGTGTGTACGGAAATGCTCTTGCTTTCAGTATTAAACATATCCCTAAGTTCTACTGTTGTTTTTCTACGATTTCATTTCGCCACACATTTAAGTGATCGCCGATCACAATCATTCAAGATTTTTCTGACCACATTCCTTCCTTGAAGATGATGTTTCCCCACTGTCCTTCCACTTTTTAATAATGCATTGGACAGTTCTTAACCCAATTTTAGTAGTTTCAGCAATCTCCTTAGATGTTTTCTCTGCTTGATGCATGCCAATAATCTGACCCTGAAACAGATTAACATCTTTTCCACAACCACAGGATGCGTCTTTCGACACGGTTCTTTAACAAATGAGAAGCGACTCACTGCATTAATTGGGGTTAAATAACTTGTTGCCAGCTGAAACAATCACCCATGCAGTAATTGTCCAATGGGAGGCGCTTACCTATTTGCTTAGCTAAATCCAGGTGGTGACCTTTTTTTTTTTTTGGCCAGGCAGTGTATTTACTGTAATGTTACAGAAATCAGTAATCAGATGCGAGTCCTCTCACCAGTATGTGAGCCACAGTGGGCACCAGGCTTGCCAGTGCTCCCTCAGGAGCCTGCAGCACCTCTGTAGAGAAGCGCACAGCTCGACGAAGAATACGCCTCAAAACCAGCCTAAACACACACGCGCGCAGTTACACACAGACAGAGAGACACAAACCTTTTTTGAGCTGCAACAAGCATGAAACTCTATGGGAGCAATTAATTATACACAACATATTACACTATTGTGCATGCTGTGCATGGAGGACTGGTCGGTTCTAGGAGACTCACTCTGCTCCGGTCATGCCAGGATGCACTCCGTCCGCGATGCACACACACAGAGTGCGAATGTGGTCAGCCACCACGCGGTACCCCATGTCCACTCTACCATCATCCTCCTCCCCCGTCCTGCCTCTGTATGTAGGGGCTTTACTGCACTACACACACACACACACACACACACACACACACACACACACACACTATTCATTACCATATTTTAAAATACTGCAGGTTGATTAAAATGAAAACAAGAGGAGTGAGAGGTACAAGTGTGTGAAAGGGGCAGCGAGCAAGAGAGAGCAAGAGACCTGGTGGATGGCAGACAACAGTGGTGTGAACAGGTCCGTATCATAGTTGGAGCGTTTCCCCTGCAGCACCGTGACCAGCCTCTCTAGACCCATTCCTGTGTCCACACTACACATGGGCAGAGGACGCAGGCCTCCGTCAGCCTCCCTAGACACACACACACACACACACACACACACCCCTTCAGTGCCATCCACATGCAATTACAATATTGCTCGGGCAGTTTCAACCCTCTATCACCTTAGCTGACATCAACCCCAAAACACACAAGTCCCAATCATCAACCAGCCCACATCCATAATCAGTGAACTTTTACATTTGCTTCCACATGGAATATCCTCCTCAGTTGACACACATTCAGCCTCTATACTGAGAGTCTGATCCCAGATCCTACTTCACATAGATGTTACAGATGTGACAGACGCAGTTGTATTTGCCTGCTGTACTGCATAAACACCAAATTCCAGATCTCCACCACGGCTGGACTGCCAGTGTTGATGAGCGCCCCTGCGTGACGGCTGCCCACGTGGTCGTAGTGGATTTCAGTGCAGGGGCCACACGGTCCCGTCTCACCCATCTCCCAGAAGTTATCCATCATTCCAAAAGGGAGCACATGATCCGGACTGACTCTGGAGGTGGGTTCGAGGGGGGGGAGATGTAAAGCTTAGTCATACAATTTTATCTAAACAAATGTTCAACTGCTAATCAATTTCTGAGTTACTGATGTGTTGTGCCTTGTATGTGAAAGATGTGAACCCTACATGGAATTTCACCAAGACTAATTTCTCAAATAAATAACTATACCTGGCCAATAACACGTTTGTGATTCTTATGGAATAACCAAAAGACTTTAAAAGACATGAAGTTTTCAAAGGTTCCAATTATCAAAGAACAACTTGATAAGCCCAGGGAAAACTTGAGTAAACATTTGTCCAGTATGCTTAGTAAAACTACCCCAGGCTGAGCCAGATCTGTCGCGTCTCCTCATCGGCAGGCAGGCCATTCGCTGCGTCGCCCGAGAAGTACGAGACGTACAGGCGCTCGGCAGGAATTCTGTACACCTCCGTTAATAAATGCCAGGCCATCGCACAAGCTTCCACCTAAAAACAATAACTATGGTTACGACACGCAACTCGCACACGACTGCAAACCAGAGCAACGGTTAAAGCACACAACTCATATACAGGAGACAACGACACAACAGGGCATTAACAAAGGCAGGGGGACGAACCTTGAAGTAGTCGCCAAACGACCAGTTTCCCAGCATCTCGAAGAAGGTGTGATGGTACACGTCCCTGCCGACGTCCTCGAGGTCGTTGTGTTTACCTCCGGCGCGCACGCACTTCTGACTGTTCACCGCGCGCCGGTAAGAAGCCATTTCGCTACGCGGATCCGCACAACCCAGTAAGATTGGCTTAAACTGCGTGGAAAGTTAAACAAATATTATATATCCACTAACATGCCAGAAACAATGGTGTCCAACACAGCGACTCGTTCCTACCTGATTCATTCCCGCGTTTACAAACAGAAGACTTGGGTCGCCCCTCGGGCGCACAGGTGAGGATGGCACAGCCCGGTGCTGGTGCTTCTCCTTGAAAAAATCGATAAACATCCGTCGTACCGTTTTGGATGTAAAGTGTTCGTGGACCTGAGTGCCTGACGGTGTCGAACAGCTCCTCACGCCCCCTGATAACTTTGTGAAAGTGACGCGGCGCCACAGGCTCAGAGCACGAATGTGGGCAGCCATGCTGCCGCTAGGCTTAGCTGTGACGTCGATTAGGAGCGACCGCTGAGTGTTGAGGACGGTGAAACCAGACACGGTTTATAAAACACGATTAAAGGAAAAAACAAACAGATTGAAGGAAAAAACAAACGTTTGTCTGCAATACATTTTCAATACATTTTTAGACCGTTTTATTGAGACTTTTAATTAGCAAAATAAAACAGCCCCTGATCATCGCTTTATTCCTGGTTTCCGTAATATTGGAAGTGTGATAAAAGATGCGATATATATATATATATATATATATATATATATATATATATATATATAAATAAATAAAATATATATAAATAAAATATATATATAAATAATATATATATATATATATATATATATATTATATATAAAAGATATATATAATATATATATATATATATATATATATATATTCTCTCAAAATTAATTTTTCCCCCAACCTCAATTTATGAATTTTCAGTATTACAACAAACGACAACTAGACAAACTTAACAAATGAAGACACTGCAGGTGAAATAAGTGTCAAATGACTGGAATAAGTCACAAAATAAGTCATTAGAAAATATTGTGTAGCGTCTCCTTGTAAAGAGCTGAGAAAATCATGAACTGTGACAAAATTCACTTTTTTTTAATGACAGACAGGATAAATCGATTAAACATACAGAGCCTAAAGATTCCTGATAAATGACTTTTGGAGCGTCTCATGTTAGTTGTTTATTATGATAAAGGGCGACACTCGTTTTGAATTCTCTTACTGCGTCATCCCCTTCACAAACGGAAGTTACTTCTTGGTGACAAAAAAAACTACACCTCTGGGACACAGGCTATCGCACATTTTATCTCAAATCATAGAACGTCCAGCCCTGCAGTGTGGAGGGAGGGAGGGAGGGAGGGAGGGAGGGAGGGGGGAAATAGATGCACCAAGTAACCCTTTAAGTGTTTTTATTTAAATTTAAATCACATTTGGTCAGCAGCCAACTATAGTGTCAAGCTTGTATTGCATCACCGGAGCAGGAAAGGTTCCATCGCTTTTTACATCCATGAGAAAGGAGAGTCTTTGCAAAAAACAAACAAACAAAACCCAAAAGATAAAAGATTGCACACCAGTGTGCGTCTAACGCACAAAGCTCTTTCCGTAACACTGAGCGATGAGAGTCGCAGGAATGTGAAGAGTCATGGACGCAGAAAAACAGTAACAGACATCAAATAAAACATAACTGGGCCTTGTAACTCCCTTCCCTCTAGATCCCTTAACGACATTGCCCACACGTTTAATCCTCATTGATTAAGCAGTTTCCACTACAGTATGACAGATTATAGGGACAAGAACAACTAAGGCATTTTTGGCAGTTTGGCTCTCTCCTTTTCTCTTGCTGCAACATCACACAGAGGTTCCTTCTTTCAGTTCCTCCCCATCCTGCAAAGAGGAGAAAAATATTTGAACATCTGTTTCACACTACAAGTATCCTATAAAAAGCTTGATAAAATATTGCAGGTCATTCACTTTGAAAGAGAACTTCCCTATGGTTAAGAGGATATTCGGTACAAAAGTCAAAAGGTACAACATGAGTGCTACAGCATCATCAGGCCACTGAAACTGTGTTCCTATACATCAAGTGTTCACCTGGCCCTGTAGCTGCTCCTGGAGGGCCTTCACTGCCTCACGCTCTTTGGACAGCTCCTCCTGGGTGCTCCTCAGCAGTCGCTGAAGCGTGGAAGCCGCCTCGCCAAGGTCCTGGGTCAGCCTCGCCTCCTTCTCCAGCTTCTCCTGATCCACACACACACACACCCTGCTAGGCCCCATTCTACAGCATATTAATGTCAAAGGTGTGGAAGTGGGTCTTTGTGCAGCACAAACCTTCAGTTCTGCAGATGAGCCCTCTCCTGCTGCCTGGAGCTCCACAAGCTGGGCCTCCAGATCCCTCACGCACCTTAGGGCCTGCAAGGGCGAACATGCACACAGACACAAATAAGATTACATTAAACTACACACACACACACACACTTCAACTATGGTCGAAAAGGCATCAACCCTGCATATTACTTAATAAACATTCAAGCTATAAACAGATATCCAAATCTTCAAAATCACATCCTCAGCAGGAGGATGTTCAGCATGACGCAGTTACCTGTTCATAGCTATGCTCCATCTGTAGCCGGGCACTCTCCTCCGTCTGCAGTCGGCCTTCTGTCTGCACCAGCTGCTCCTGCGCCTGCCGTGGTGGAGGTCAGAGGTCAAAGGTCAGACAAGGTCATCTTACACTATAATAGACTGACACAGCGACGCTACAGACCACAAAGTGTGTGTGTATAAAAGAGAGAGATTAGAGGTCACCAGACACCTGCGAACAGATCAGTAAAAGCTTAGGCATCCAGGGTCAGCCAACACAAACATGCTTTCAGTCACAAGCATTTCAGCTCTACCCTTCCATACAAGCGCTGTACACACAGCTCTTGGTAACAGAACAGCACAAAGCCCTTCCTAGAAGCTGCTGCTACCCCATATCATGCAGAGCAGATACTGAAACCAACAGATAGTAGGATGTTATACAGCCAGCAAGCATTAGGAAAGGCCACTATGGTTACTAAGTATTCTCCCGCATGCGGACTCTCTCCCCCTCAAAACATAAGCACGCACGCACACGCACACACACACACACACACACACACACACACACACACACACACACACACACACACAGCTGAGCAGGGCAGTGCCTCAGCCTGACCTGGCTGGGCTGAGTGTCGTCCTGCCTCTGCACGCACTCAGTCGCCTCCTGTAGTTGCTGCCTGACCTGCAATGCACAGGAGTCACTCACACACACAGACCCCGCGCCCCGGTCCACAGACGTGTTCTCTTCAATGCACTCTTGTACTTGGTGACAGTTTGTCAGTTTTACAAACCAAAAATAAGATACGAGATGCTGAAAGGGTGATCTTGGATCAGTGAACCCTTCAGGAATCGCTGCATCTGACATTTAAACAAATTGGTCCCACATCGCACCCACTGAAACATGGCAGCATGGATATTTACTGTGTGTCCAAACAGAGACGTCATCGTGGTTTGGCCGTAGTGCAGTTCTGAAAATGCTTTACTGTGGCATTGCCATATTGCTTCAGATGGCACTTGGCAATTGTGAGCCAAGTTGGCACCTGATGCCTGAAGTTTCTACATGAGACTTACCAATAAGAGTTCAGCATGCTGTTTCTGAGCCTCTGATTGGGCAGACTCCAACTGAGCCTGAGTGGTCGATAACAATATCTTCAGCTAAATGGGAATTAGAAGAGGGAAGAAAGACAGATCATGAAGAAGAAAACAAACATTCTTTAGCCATTCTTTTGCAGACAAAATTCTCATATGCTGATTTAAATCTACAAGTTAAGCACCACCTAGTGGTAGGGTGCATCTTGCAAAGCATCCCAGGGTTTACCTGCTCTACCTCATGAGCGCACGTTTGACTAGAGCTGATGGATTCTAGCTGCTTCTCCAGCTGTGCTTCTAGAAGTACCACCTGCCCCTTCAGCTACAGACGAAAGAGGGTCCCCATCACCACCAGCCATGCAAACACACACACACACTTAAGTGAGTAGGAGTGCGCAGAATGGGTGGGACTATGTAGCATTAGGGCATTTTGTTATGTAGCACCACCTGCTCTGTGCTCTGGTTCTCAACCCTCAGTATCTCTGCTGTCTCCTCCAACAACTTCACCTCAGCCAAGGCCTGGAGGAAGCGCACACATGCACAAAGATGATTACCAAAAACACAGGGAGCTTCTACTGCTGTGTACAGATGCCTGTGTAAGTGTGTGTGTTTGTGGGGACAGTGCTTACTTCGTGCCACTGTCTCTCAGCCTCAGAGACCTGGGACTTCCAGGTGAGCTCTCTTTCTTCAACACTCCTCTGAAGATCCTTCAGTATACTCTCCTACAAACAAACACACACACAAACACAAACACACACAGTCAATGAGTCAGCAAGCCAACGGGTGACTGGGTGTGTCAGGACAGTGCAAGGGGAAATGAGTCAGGGTGTGTGGTCAGAAATACCGTCTGGCTGAGAGTTGCTCTGTACTGTTCACACTGTGCCTGCAGTGCCGTTTGACTCTCTTCTGCCTCCCTTAATTTCTGCAGAGCATCCTGAACAGCAGCAAGTCAACACACTCTCAGAATGTAGAAATGGGAACACTGTGCCTCTAGTGCGAGTGTGTTTTATCTTACTGTTAGCTCTGTGCTGTCTTGCTCCTCAGCTGGCCCCCGCTGGGTCTGTGTAAGTGACTCTTGTGCTTTCTGAATGAATGCCTCCAACCAGTTACTCTGCGCGTGCGCATGCACACACACACACACACACACACACACACACACACACACACACACACACACACACACACACACACACACACACACATATCGAACAGGCAGTGATTATGGATGATCATTGAACTTTATTGCAAAGTACACCAGTCAACTACAGGCCAGATGACATTATAAGGAATGTTTAACAACATTATATCTATTCTTAACCTGCTTCCTTGTACCTCTGTCTGGGACTCATTTACCCAGAATCCATCAAAGTATAATTCCTAAAACTTTAGTCCTGTGTGTGAAACATGTCGACACAGTCAGGTGTGGAAGGGAGAGAAGGAAAGCCTCCTGCACCTGTTCCGTTGGAACGGTAACATGTGGAAAGAGGTTCTGGAGGGCATCCTTGATGTCCATCTGAAGAGAGTGTAGTTTCTGTTCGACATCATTCTACACACACCCACACAAACAGTGATTGGTCAAGGAGTGAGCAGAGAGGCATAACGAGGGCAGGTTCGAGTGTGTGTGTTTTCAGACCTGAGATTTCCTCGCCTGGATGAGTCTATCTTCACCAAGTCTCTCTGCTGCAGCAAGAGCTTCTACGGCGGCATAGTTCTTCTCCCGCAGCTCCTGCACGCACACACACAGAAATGCACATGTGCACACGTACACATTGTACACACTGGGTGTGCGGCATCACATTTGTGTAAACTTACATTGCTCTTGGTCCTTGCCTGTTCTGCCTCTTCCCTCAGAGCCTGGAGCTCCTCCTCCAGAGAAATAAGACGTGCGTCTTTCTCCAGGCTTGGGGGGGCGGGGGCAGGGGGATTAGACACAGAAACTTTGACTAACCGGCTTTTATTGGACTAAGCGTGAATAAGCCTCGGTCCTGAGATGGGGTATGTTGTACCTCTCAAACGGCTGCTCCGCTTCCGCCATCTCTGCCTGGGGAAAGAGGGGAAACGCAGGAGAATGAGATCCAGGAAAACCCAACAAGGGAACAAACACCTTTTCGTTTTGTGTGTTGGGAAAATCTACACTGCAGTTGTCACTGCACAAGCAACCACCACCATTACCATTATTGCCATTAACTGCCAATACAAACAGAACCTCAGGTGATTAACGGTTGTTAATGGACAGCGATTAGTCGAGTGGCAGGTGGAGTGAAGGTGTGTCCGTAGGGACTGGCCCTTACTGCAGCCTTCTGCTGATCCAGCTCGTCTCTCAGCTTCTTAAGCTCCGCCTCCCGCTCTGCTGCCCGGCTCTCCCGCTCCGCCACGGAGTTCTCCGTCTGCACGCACACCACACACACACAAAAAAATCTGTTAGAATATAGTTTCAGTCTACGCTGTCCTTGTAGTTTCCCCAGTCCTGATCCTGCACACCTGAGGAAGGGGCTTGAGACTTTACGGATGATGCGAATTCAACAGGTTAGAAAATAGAAAAGACTAGATTACAATCATCAGGGCAGTGACGAAACCCAACTGTCCTTTCATTCTTTCCTATTTGTGAGCTCAAGAGAGTTATTTCTGAAATATAAAACCACAAGAAAAATCATCCAATACCTCATTCATACTCTCCTTCACCTTGTCTAGTTGTTGTTCAAGAGATGCCACCAAGTCCTCCTTCTCTTTCAGGCTGAGAGGGGAAGAAAAGGGCACATTCAAATGAGTTCGTGCATTACTGGGATTCCAGCTTCTTTGAGAGAGAACTAGGAGAAGGTGCAAAACCATACAATTGCAAGAGATATGTGAAACTAGAATATGAGCGAGAGAGCGAGCATATATATGAGTGAGGGACCTGTTCTGAAGGAGCTGAAGATCAGCTGTGCTCTGCGCCTCATCCTCCTGTCGCCCTCCCTCTCTGAAACACAGCGAGAGCGTGGGGAAACATGAGGACCTCTCAGCTGGCCACCTCCACCTTAGCCAGCACCGCTGGCCTTGCTAACCACAAACGACTGCAAGCTGCTGCCAGATGGGATCATGCTAACTGGTGAGATTTCATTTATCAGAGGATAAAGTCACCTTTAGCTTCAGTAGGATGTTTTATTCCTCCTTACAGAAAAACAAACGTAAAACAACCGCCTCACCGATTTGGAGTGGGCTCAGGATAAGCAGTTTTTACAGCTTCAAGCTCCTCCCTCAGTTGCTTTAGCTCCACCTCCATTGACATCACCTGCCCCTCCCTCTCTGTCAAACTGAACACAGAAAGCATATCGAATCCAAGTGTACTGATGCCACTGTTATCATCCCAGCTGATTCCAAGCAACTTTGACTCACTTGCATTCACCACAAATATTCCTTTAACAGGATAGAACATGATCTGTTATGATTTAATATGTCATACAATTATTCAGGTTAGCACTATGAGGCTATAATCCTGTACCTTCTCCTCAGCTGCTCTTCAGAGTTATGCCCCTGTAAGGACAAAAACAAGCTTAGATGGTCTTTCCCCCCCCCCACCACAATGTTTTTTTTTTTCTGTTTGGATCTTTCCTTTGGCTCATTACCTGTGTCTCAGCCTGCTCTCGAGCCTCTGTTTGCAGGGTAACTTGTTCCTCTAGGTGGATGGGCATGGCCTGCTGTACCTGAGCAAGCTGAGCTTTTAAAGACTCCACCTCTGTACACCTGTCCTTAAGCTCCGCCTCTCTAAGGCACACTTGCTCCTGCAGCTCTATCCGCATGCATGCACACGCACACATGATCATGACAAAAAAAAAAAATCTTGCAGAACGATAAACAGCAGATGCAATTTCATACTGTACTTTGCTTGATTAAACAGAGCTTTATTTCACAGAAAAGGTGTAAACAGTAAAAACCACAGCACAGCTTAGAAGATGGCTCCACCCCTGAAGTATACTGACCACTGAGCTTGCCTGCCTCCTTCTTGGACTGTTCCAGTTGAGACTCTAGGGCAGCGCCGTTGTCCTGCGCCTGGTGTAGTTCTCCCTCGACCCGCTCCAGTTTTTGCTGCAGGGTATGCTCTGTCTCCACACGCGCTGCCTATACATGCAGGAGGACGAGCCCGTGGGCACGCACACATGCACAAAAACAAAGAATCAATGTTTCTGTCACTTGCACAGCATTGACAGACATTGCAAAAGTACCTGCCAAGCTAATCCTAGAGGTTCGGAGCACCAGATGAGACCAAAACTAGACAAGAGCGGCCAAGATGAAGGTCCCGCGTAACCCAGAGGTCGTGACCCCAAAGGGTCAGACCGCAGCACTCACCTTCGCCTGGGTCAGCTGCTCCTCCACGACGGCCACCTTGGCCTCCAGTGCCTTCCTGCGTTCCTCCTCAGCATGCAGGGTCTCCGCACGCTCATTCGCCTCCCGGCTGAGCCGCACGCAGTCCTGACGCAGCTTTGCCAGCTCTGCGTTCTGCCTGCAAGTGTAAAGAGAACATGTAAAGAGGTGGCAACGCCACCACTTACACTAGTCACTAAGGCAATTACAATAGTGTAGACTATAAAAGGCAGCGGCAGATCAAAGACGGCTTTAAGTAGCCTTCAGCAGTTAAAAGGCTTGATTTTGAACAGTTCCTTTAATGATGAAAAGCACAGTGACATTCCTTCGGCCAACCACATGGTGATTGGTGTTATCTCCCGCTTTCATCAATGCTAAGACGTAAACAGACATGGGTCATCAGTAAAAGCCTAGTGTGGTGCCTGTGTGTGTTAGTCTATAGACATACCAGAAGTGGTAGTGGTTGTGTGGTTTGTGCTTGTTGAGGCACAAACCCACACAACCGAAGACTTGGGGTCTGGCTCACCGTCTTGTCTTTAAATCACTCAACTCTGCATGGCTGCTGTCCTATCTGATTGTCTACATGAGTGTACACACATGCATATCCGCTCTTAGCCAATACACAGCTTCAAAAGGTGTGCGTACCTGCTCTCTGCCAAGCTGGTGGCTTGGTTCAGGGCATCTCTAAGGATGGTGTTCTCCTGCTGGAGTCGGGCCAGCTGGGCATTGGGGCCATTCTCTAGCTGCTCCTGTAAGCTCTGGATCTGTTACACACACACACACACACACACACACACACACACAGTTGAGAGACGCTGATAAGACCAGTGACGTGGATATCGGTGTTTGTGATATCACAAGCAAATATGCAGTTAGCACACAAACGCCATAAGGATGTGGACCTGTGAGCCCTGACCTTGCTGTTGAGCTGCTGAGTCTGGGCGGTGTGCTCATCATATGAGGCCTTCATTCTGGCATGCAAGGCAACCATCTCCTGCTCACGAGCACTCAGCTCCGAGCTCAGCCTCGTCTCCACCGACGCCGTCTTGCTCTTCTCACCGCTCAGCTCCTGCGGGACAGAACAGGACACAACGGGCACCCCGGTGACGCTCCACACAGAACACACGATAAACTCCAACCTGGCACCTCCATCAGGAGACAGGCCATTATGCTGTAATGCAAGGTGAAGCCAGACAGGCTACTTCCTGCCACAACAGGAAATGCAGTGCCAGTCTGATTTGGACAATCACGTGCAGCTGTGTAAACTGTGCGTGCACACACCTTGGTGAGCTCGCGCAGGCGAGTCTTAGCTGCAGCTGCGTTCTCCTGTTCGGCAGACAGGAGTTTCCCCTTCTCCTCCAACTGCTTCTTCAGAGCTGCCAAGGGGTCACCTTTCTGCGATGCCTATGTGAAAAGAGTGAGAGTGCGCAGGTGCAAGAGTGAGTGAGAAAGCACCAGACAGCCAGAACAATGTAACTGTACAAACAGATATGAGCATCAGTCAGAGAAAACCTGTTGCAAAATTGCTGGCTATATTAATCTAGGAAATCTCAGACATGAGCACTGCACACACATGATGAGGCTACTGACAAAACAAGAGAGTGAAAAGGAGAAAACTGGATGGCTACAAAAGAAACTGAAGTAGAAAGCAGGAGTGAGCGTGTGTGGCATCATACCAGCTGCCAGGTGTCAGCTCCTGCTTTGTCGCCAACGATCTCCAGAAGTTTCTGTGTCTCTGATTCACTGAACACCGAGTTACTAAGAGTGGCAACCAGTGTCTTAAATGGCAACAGAAGGGGCACTTCTGCCACATCCTCAGCAACTGCTGCAGACAGACCAGAAAACAGTCATTTTAATTTTTAAACAAACATCACATACTTCAACAATTAAGCCAAACTTTACTTGTAAACATTACTCTCACTCTGTCATGCAACCTGTTCAAGAATACATCAGGTTTATTAGCTTTTGTCTTATCTGTAGGGTGAGGTTACGTTAAGGCTTTATAAATCAACACATCATTCCAAAATGTTATCATAGCTACTTAAAATGGAAAGCAACTATGGAATTTAGCATTACATAAGCAAATTCATGACAACTGGTTCATGCTGGTTTTCATTTTATCCTGAGCTGTAACCTGGTAGAACATACCTGCATCCACCTTCTTCTTGGACTTTTTCCTGGAAGTACTTTCAGATTTGGGCTCCTCTGCTTTTGCAAGAGCTACAGGCATCGGGGCAATCTCAGCACCTACCGGCTCCTTAGAAACCTTAGGAGATTGTCCCTTAATCTTAACATTTGGCTCTTTTGCAACCCTAGTGACCGATTCCTTGGAAGCCTTCACGATAGATTCCTTAGCAACAGGCTCTTTGGAAACCTTAGCTGCTGTTTCCTTTGAGACATGCTCCTTGGCAACCTTAGTGGCAGATTCCTTTGCAACAGGTTCCTTGGCAGCCTTTGCAGCCAATTCCTTGGTGACGGTTTCCTTGGCAGCCTTTGAGACAAGTTCCTTGGTAACTTTAGCAGCTGGCTCCTTCACAATCTTTGAAGCAGCTTCCTTAACAACCTTTGCAGCCTTAGCACCTGGCTCCTTAGGGACAGGTTCCTTGGCAACCTTAGCACCTGGCTCCTTAGGGACAGGTTCCTTGGCAACCTTAGCACCTGGCTCCTTAGGGACAGGTTCCTTGGCAACCTTAGCACCTGGCTCCTTAGGGACAGGTTCCTTGGCAACCTTAGCACCTGGCTCCTTAGGGACAGGTTCCTTGGCAACCTTAGCACCTGGCTCCTTAGGGACAGGTTCCTTGGCAACCTTAGCACCTGGCTCCTTGGCAACCTTAGCACCTGGCTCCTTGGCAACCTTAGCACCTGGCTCCTTGGCAACCTTAGCACCTGGCTCCTTGGCAACCTTAGCACCTGGCTCCTTGGCAACCTTAGCACCTGGCTCCTTGGCAACCTTAGCACCTGGCTCCTTGGCAACCTTAGCACCTGGCTCCTTGGCAACCTTAGCACCTGGCTCCTTGGCAACCTTAGCACCTGGCTCCTTGGCAACCTTAGCACCTGGCTCCTTAGGGACAGGTCCCTTGGCTACTTTAGAGACTGGCTCCTTAGTGATGTTTTCTGCAACAATCTGCAATGGCTTAGCAGGGGCTGGATCAACCTTTGCCACCTTCCTCTTCTTCTTCTCCCTTGGGGAAGGTGCAGATGGAGCTGGTACAGCAGCAGCCTTAGTTGGTGCAACATAACACACTGCCACTTCATCAGCTTTGGGTTCTGGAACCACTAGTTTGGGGACAGCTGTGGCCTCGGCTACAGGAACAGGCTCAGGGACAGCCACGGATTCCGGTTCCGATTCTGGTTCTGGTTCGCTGGTCTCTGAACCTGGTTCAGGACCAGAGTCATGCATCTCGTGTTCTGGAAGCTTCCCGTTGGGTTTTTCCTCCTTCTTCTTGGCTTTGCCTTTCTTCTCCAAAGCCTTTTTCTTCTTGTCCCCACGCAGGGGTTGGGTCTTAGCCAGTTCACGCCTTTGGTTAGCTAGAGCCTCTTCATATGATGTCTCTTTCATGGACAGAGTGGAGACCAGAGCAATGCCAATGGCCGAAACCACCATGAAGCCACTGAACACTACAATTCCCAGAGTCTGAGGGTCATACACATCCATCTTTGTTTAGTCCTGTCCACCACTGATCCTGCTTCTGCAACAAGACAAATAGAATACCATTAGAATACCATTCTGAGACTCCCAATGAGGTAACTAACAAACTGATTGAAATGAAAAAAAACAACCTAACATTAATTTAAACTCATTATGATTTACCTGATTTAAACAAACGAAACTACTCTGCAGCCTCTCTCTTAATATAAGCCGATCAATTGCATTCAAAGTTCAGCAAGCTATGTTACACAGATACTAGCAACAGCTATGATCTGATGGAACAATTTACACTTAGTGTACCTGTACCACAATTTTAATAAAACTCAAAGTTCTTTGAACTAAGTGAGGATTCTGATTGTCATTCTAAAATTCATAATTTTTGGCTATTCTGTTGGGGGCACAAATATCATTCCACACCAATGCAGTTTCTACTCCACCCCTCTGCAGACTCCGTGTCATAAGGGTGTACTAGCAGTAGCACAATAACACCCTGTTCCACACACAGCAATGGAATATGTGCACTAGATGGAGTTTTCTGAATGGAACATCTTGAGGCCCAACCAAGGACCCATAGAGACTTGCCTGTGCACACGTGTACATCAGCACACGCACACAGGGCCTCAGGTGAATGGAAAATGCTGACTAGTCTTAAAGAACACTTTTTTAAAAATTCATGCAATCTTGCTCTCACTCACAAAATTACTACAACACTCAAGAAACTAATATATATCTCAATCTCCAAGAGCAAAGATGGCATGCAGGCAGAAGTCTTAAACTAGCCATCTTTATCAAAATCATCACTATGATGATGTGCTTACAGAGCCATTAACACACCAACAACTTGAAATTCAACTCGAATCCAAATCCTATGAAACCTATGCCATCATTCAGGAGCTTACTGACCAAATATTACATAAGCCAAATTGCTTGCACACTTTTCTAAAATTCAGCTGTTTCTTACAGCACAGCAGGATCATTAAGCATGAATGAAAACCAGGGGCCAGTTCACCTGACATTATAAAGCAGCCTTCTTTATCTATAGCTTTTGTTTTCAGCCAGGTTAGTATTTCAAAGTGACATATTCCTTTAAAGTTCTGCATGCTCAGTCTGAACAGGGATGATTAAAGGTCTATAAAAATAAATTAAAATTCAATCATTCTTCGGTTTATCCTATGATCGGGCCCACCTGTTTATATTGGTCGGACTACACTCCATTTGTAGAGCGCCATAATTGGACAAATTAACCCCATAATTGCTGTAGCAATACATTTGGGGAATTAATATTTTCAAATGAATTCTGTCTCACTTGGGTTTGGATTCATCCATAGATGCACAATCCATCCATTAATTCATCTTCGTTACTGACGTGCTTTTGATCATGCGCGAGCGCAGGCGTGCACAAGGCGCCCACGCACTCACACCACCACATTCGTGCTCTAGATCTTTAGTTGAACACTGACACACATGTAAGCAGACGTTCTTTTGGTCCCTTAAAATGGTACGACTGTTGGTTTGGAGCCAAAAATGCGTCACTGTCCAAACGCGTAAGTACAGCGCTGTGCTGGACTACAGTCAGCCGCCCCGTTTCCTCGTCATACATCCTATTTAGGTAATATCGTTATATCCGCCAGGGGTGCAGATCGAAACTTGCACTAAAGTTCGTCGCGGATCAATTCATTCCCGTACTTCAGAGTGCAAGGCGCGTCTCGTAGACAGGGACACAGCGCCGTCCCAGACGCCGACCCATTTAGGGATCCATGATGTTACATAACATCAGTAACTCTAGCAGTCAACTCACCGGCACACGTTATTCAAACTTACTTTGTGGGGCCATTTTAGTAGCGCTAGAGTATTTTATTTTATTTTGTATATTTCTATATAAATTATTTACGCGGCCTTCCCAGAGGTAACTAAGCACAGAAGAACGGTGTACGACGTTGATTACAGCTGCACTTTTTCCGCTACCATAACCTCTACTGAATTGTGTCTACACCATATGAGCAAGCTCTTCGATTTAAGCCAAGCTAGAAAATAACGGAATACATGGATCAAATTTAATTCACGGCGTGAAAAAGCCATTTCTAAAAAGTAATTCCGAAAAGGTTTATTCATGCATTCTCAACGTCTCTTTTTTAAGACTTCTATTCAAAGTTGCTCAGTAATTACTTGCCGATGAAAGCGAATTCCAGATAGTGAAACGTGTACAAAAGTATGTAACGTTAAATACTCTGTCTGGTACTTCATCGAAGTAAGCCACGTTATTGACGACTGACCTTAAATAAAGCCTGTGCAGTAAAAATGAGCACCGTTTTACTGACGGTAACAAACGTACAGCTTGAGCCACATCATCTTTAAACTGTTTAACGTTTTCAGTCTCGCTTGATCGCTCGGTAATAACGAAATAGAAGTTTAAACTCAGTTTAGCGCCACAGATGCGAGTTATTTTTCACAGACTTAAAACAATACGGTCATCACGGAGTGGAGATCATTTAATTTATTTAGGAAAGTGGGGGAAACTGGTGAATCACATTCCCAGCACAACATTCAAACGTTCAGCCATCCATCCCAAGTACAACCAAGTTTTTAAACATTGTTTCAAAAGATCTGAACAAGGCAACATTGTTGTAACACGGACACGCGGATTAAACTAAGGCACTTGCAATCAAAATCTATAATCACCGGAAAGTTTAGTCACAAAAAGGAGTATTTAAAATGCGAGTCTTACCCAACGTCCAAATTTTCAGTGATTCGGAATAGCCGCTGACTGGAGTCGTGGCACTTTCTGTGAGCTGACAAAGCTCCCGCCTGTTGGCCAAATACCAAGATCCTACAAGAGGTGTCATTGGACGAAGAAACATCAATCACCGCCCATTTAGCCAACCGCTTTAACAAAAGTCCGCTCAAGCATGCGGCCAAAAAAAAAAGGGGGGCGTCGTGGCTCAATGAATGGGGTTTGTAGTCCAAAGTCACATTTGCCGGAATGTCCGAATTATTTGAGCACATTGCTGAGTGTTTTTGTTTTTTTGTTTTTTTTGGAGGGGGGGAACCAAAAAAAAAAAAAAATTAAATAAGTATGGAATTTACAGTTGTAGCGTCTTGTTTCAGAGTCATGTCATTTGCATAGCACATTGACACACTTAAGAAAAAAAAATGCAAAAATGCTTATTTCAATACCACCATAAAACGTAGATTAGACATATACACATGAGCTACGTTAGACGTCGAGAACAGATGTTCACACCACTTCCTTATTCGCTCCAAGGTGTACTAATGACTCGTCATCACTTTAGGAGTAAGGGGTCGTTGGCCTTTCCTCCCCGCCCCTCGAATTCTCCACCATTCGGATTCCCCAAGAGTACCTCTCTCTCTCTCTCTCTCTCTCTCTCTCTCACACACACACACACACACACACACACACACACACACAAAACCGGACACCTGACATTTACCGATATCCGCGACACGGGTTTGTTTGCTTCCTAAACGTTAGACCAAACACCGTTTGCTATGAGGAGATTGTAAATACAGGATCGTCTGCAGGTTAATCATTTTCAGCTGTTCACATGTAGTCAGTCCTTCTGAGAGTGAGAGTGAATGCAGGTCACTCACTGAGGGAACAAGAGTCACTGGAGAATATGAATTGCATGAGGATGTTAGCAAGTGAGGAAATGAATTGCAGTTAAATTTTATTACGTTAAATGTGATCAATGTTGCATTTTTTTTTTTACAATGCATAATGTCACAAAGCAGCTTCACTGAAATGTTGTTACAGACCCCTTATAAGCCCTTATTGAGAAAAGGCAGAAGCAAAGAGAATGCCACCTTCCTCTGGGTGACAAATATGATATTTACAAAACTAGGGGGAAAGAGGCACTGTCACTCTGACCAATGTCAAAGATAAGCAGCCAATGTCAAAGATAAGCAGCCAATGAGTGGGGGTCACGTTCTGCAGTCCTTTTAACTTTGTTAGACATTACTACAGTTATAGGGATCTGAAAGTCATAGATGAGACTGAGCTCCAGAGGATTGGAATCTGAAGTACTTGTGGAAGGTGATCGCAATGCAGGCAGGGACTCCGGCAGTTCTGTGACGGTTTAACTACAAACAAAGCAGAAGGAAGCACAGGTGTGAGTGCACGCTGAGACATAGGAACCCCTGAGTCCACACTGAGACATAGGAACCCCTGAGTCCACACTGAGACATAGGAACCCCTGAGTCCACACTGAGACATAGGAACCCCTGAGTGCACTCGGTTATTACTGAGGCTGAGTTATTACAATCAAAATAAAGCTTTACATCCAGCTTTTGCCACTAGAGGTCTTTGACTTATAACAGCCAAACTGTGCAGAATAGAGTGCATGCTAGCGCGTGTTCCACATTTTAAAACAATCCCTCTACTGGAGCACTGATGACAAGATGTAAAGAAAACGTCTATGGATATGTGTGAGAGTCTGTGTGATGTAGAACGATGACCTGCATCCCACCTGGATCTGTCCTTTCTGCACGCACCTACCCCTGATCAAAAGAGATGAGACAGAGGGAGAAGGAAGAAGGACTCAGCTCAAAGCTTAACACAAACGCATAGATGGTCGCAAAACCACTTTTCTTTCGATCTCTCCCGTGTTGCACTGTTTCATGTTATTGGAAGAGATAGTCAGTACAAATGTGTGTGTTATGCAATCTGGTCAACGTACACATCAGTATACAGCCAGAAATGATTCCTTTTTACAGCCCTTAACAGGTCACTCTCTCTGTCTGCCCTAGTTTGCTTTCTCTTTGCCCCTGTCTCACCCACATTCTCTGCACAGTCTCTTTCTCTCTCTGCCTGTCTCACGCCCTTTCTCTTTGCCCCGTCTTGCTCTCTTTGCATCTGTCTTGCGCTCTCTCTGCCTGTCTCACACTCTCTGCCCCATATCTCCGTCTCTCTGCCTTCTCTCTCTCTCTCTGCCCCTGTCTCTGACTCTCTCTGTAGTGTACAGTGTAGTCCAACCCTTACCACACCCTATTCATCAGATAAAATTCAACACCGTGAGTTGACTCAGGTGTGCTAGAGACACAAACACGTAGTGGATAACAGCTGAAATCTACACCACAATTCCCCAAAACACACACACACACACACACACACACACACACACACACACACACACACACACACACACACAAACACCCCTCTCACGACCCCTACACTCAGAACAAACCAACACCTTTGGCCCCTTGCTGTTCCTGTATGCATGTGCTAGTGCTTGGGGCCAGGAAGGGGTTGGGTTTGTGGTAGGGCAGTGGGGGAGACTGCTAATGACTGACCACAAGGAAGAGGAGAGGAGAGGAGCGATACAGTTCAGAAATGACCATTATCCAGAAGAAAGAGGAGCAGAGAGGTGAAAAAAGTAGCATGTGCAGATCCAAAAAGGTATTTACTTAGACCTGTAGCTTCACACTCACACAGCAGCTCTTCTGTCTGCTCCTGTGAACCAGAAACACATGTGGTATTTCTCCTTCTCAATGAGAGCTCCCTTGTGTGTGTGTGTGTGTGAGGCTGTAGAAAGTCTTACAGTAAAACATATCACACCTGGCCAGAATTCACAGTAACACTCACATGGCACATGTTTAGGAAACAGGGTTATTTAAATTAGCTGTCGCAAGGGTAATGGAACTCTATACATGCATGCACATGTATGCACACGCATGTGCGCACACACAGAAACTTTAGCTGTAGGTATGTGGGTCTAAGAAGGGAGGTCAAGCATCCATTAGGCTGGACAACATCCCTCATAAATATCCAGACCACACACATGCGTGTGCGTGCACACACATTTCTATCAGAGAGTAAAAGATATATAAATGATATATATAAATGAGTATTAGGACACAGCTGTTGGAACATCCTTTCATTTGTCTGTAGTTCCTCAAGCTCATGCAGACCCAGTAATGGCGTAATGACACGGAGTATCAGGTCCATCCCTGTGTTGGATCTTTCTTTCATTATGTGAGATCTTTTTTTAAAAATCTCATAATCTAACCTTTGTTTAAACTTATGAACTTATTAGCAATATGTTAACATTAAAGATGAAAACACATCAGTCCTGGTCCTGTGTACAAGCCAGGAATATGCCTGTATGTACAATTACAACTGCAAAGAGGGAACATGGCAAAGGCTGAGGCCCAAGGCCTGGGCCTGGTGAATAATAACAATAACAATAACAATAACAATAACAATAACAATAGCAATAATAATAAGAATAATATGATATTATAAGATAATGGTGTGCAGAAAATGCTGAGTGAGCAAGAAATGATAAATAATGGTGCTTTTCCCTGAACAATCCAGAAAGTGGGGCGGTAGTCAGCGACAACGGGAAAGGTCGTGATTTATCTCTAAGAGATAGGAATAGGGCTGAAAGGAGACTCCGGACGTAAGGTTTTCAGTTGCTCTTGAGGCAGCTTGTGTATTGTAGGTGTTCGTCTGTTTCCTCTACCACCCCTGGATGCTGATTCTCATTGCTTGTCGAGTGCCTGATTTTTGCACTACACCCGTCGTTTGGTGGTAGAACGAACAATTAATACACTTTTGAATATTTAAACAGAGGGCATATATCCTACAGACGTGAACAGTCGTCTGGTAAAACTTGCCTCCCACCCCACAGAGCGCTATTAGTAGATTAATTAGTAGAGTATCATTCGAATATCAACGAAATTCCTAAAATAAAAAAAATCCTAGAATAATGAATAATGTAAAAATTAACATGATACTGGCATATTCAGTGAGAATTCGACGCATGGAAACGCTTAAATTGACAGGCAAAAAATATTTGGACAAAATTGCTTTTTCCCCCCGGCTTTTCCACTCCAGTCCAGTTGGTGGCGGTAGTTTTCAGTCGCTGTAGACAAACAAGAGCAGAATAAAACCCCACTCCCGTCACCAAAGAGTCCAAGCTAGCTAGCTAACAACCTGCTGTTTGTGCAGCTGTACAGTAATGTCCTTCAGCTATGTCTGCAGTTTCTAAAGTTGTTCTTGGAGCATCCGTAGTATTGACTATTGCCACTGTGTTAGGAGTGCATATCAGGCAGTACTGGGACAGAGAGGTAAACGTGCATTTTAACGTAGTTATGCACAAGATCGCTGGACAAATGTGTAATTCAGCCGCTAACTGTTAGTTAGCTTCTCTGATAACTAGCCAGCCTCCTGTTGGGGCTGTCGAAGAGTAACACGTTTACTACATGGTTTACTGTAATTGCATAGATGGTAGAGAAACCGTATTGATGTTTGTGACTATTTCTGTGGTAAACATAGTACCAAATTATGGAGTAGTTACTGCTGACTAGCTAACCCAGATTAGCTAAAATAGCTCCTTTACGACATGGTGCGTGCCGCGTGAAAGCCGCGCTCCACCTGTCAACACAGCCGCGCTCGCAGGAGTAGCTGGATGGAGACATGTTCAGGGTGTTCGCCTCTCCTCAGAGACTGCACGACGGAGTGCTGCGAGACCTGGAGCGTTTAGAGAGGAAGCGCGAAAACCTTCGAGCCCTGGAGAACCAGATAATACTGACCAGAGAGCTTGTGGCCGAGCGAGAGAGGCAGGAAACCCAAGGTGGCAAATAGCGCGATCAGGTACAATTAAACCGACCGTAACCGTGCGTTGGCTTGATGGTGACCAATAAAATGATATATAAAACGGTCTATAATTGTATTTACACAAGATTCACAACTCTCCAGTTATGAATAGCAGCCGATTCCAGGACCTTAATGTTGCTGTAAACGATATTAGCTGTTGTTGCTAACGTCTGCCAACAAAGGAGCCCCCGTTCTTCAATCCCATGCCCTCAATCCAGACCTTTCTCCAGAGCCCCTTTTCCTTAGTCTGTCATTTTTATGCCTGCACACTTGCAAAATATGCAGGGAGGACCCCCTTGTAGAGATCAGATATTAATAACCAATTCGTTATTCAATTGTGCTGGAATTCTTAGCTTGTGATTACAAGGCCTAGAGTTCTCATACTTTTTTCTGTTTAAGTAAATGCCAGGATGTAGAGACAGTCTAGCCAATGCTTTTGGTATTCTTAACCGAATTGAATACACCATCTTTAACTTTCCACCCTCAGGCATGGACGGCGGGGACCAGCGGAGCCTGGTGGGACAGGGCGAGGGACCCATGTGCACGTCTGTCTCTGAAGGCCTGGAGGAGGGTGAGGTGGAAGGGGAGACGCTTCTCATCGTGGAGTCGGAGGACCAGGCATCGGTGGACCTCTCGCACGACCAAAGCGGTGATTCGCTGAACAGCGATGCAGGCGAGGATGGCGAGGGGGGCTGGAACGAGGACATGTCCTTCTACTGCGATAAGTGCCACAAGTGGATCCCTTCGGGTGAGAAAGGGGGCAGGGCAGTGGCTGGAGAAACAGCTTGGCACTGTGTTTGGGGATAGTGAACTTTTGCACCGGGCTTTAACTCAAGAGGTTAAATTAAGTTACCCACTTGAGGTGGCAGGGGTGCAATGTACTGTGTGTGTGTGTGTGTGTGTGTGTGTGGAGTTTGGATCTTTTAGGTTGTATTGAGCATCTTTGCACCTGTTGACAAGAGCGTAGGTTTTTGTGCATAAATATAGAAGCTCAGAGTTTACTTAAGCAAAAGTGAAATGATAAGGTTTATGGAAATATGTGGATAATAAGTTACTGTCACTGGTTGCTATGATTCTGTGTGACTCATGATTGGCTGAGGATATTGTGTGTATGTATCACATCTCTGTGTCAATAAACTCTGGCCCTGAAAAGAAGAGTTGTTGTCTGGCCTTATCTCCGTCTTTGTCTTGGCGATTTTTCACTCCTCTCTCTTGGCCGTTCAGCCCAGCTCCGAGGAGACCAGCCCAGCTACCTGAAAGGGGACAACTTCTTCAAGTTCACATGCATGGACTGCTCAGACGAAAACAAGGAGAGCTTTGAGAGGATGCGGCTCACGTGGCAGCAGGTGAAATGCACTCGTGCTCTGCATGGCAGCAAAAGCAAAAAAGAGCCACAGAGCAGCAATTTAAGATCCAGAGGTGGGTTTGCCATGCCCGACTTAAGCGAAAGATGGGTTTACCAGACCCACTTTAAGTGAGAGATGGTTTTGTCAGCCCCAGGTTAAGTGAGAGATTGGTTTATCAGATCCAGATTGAGTGAGGGATGGCTTTACCAGACCCATATTAAGCAAAAGATGGGTTGTCCATATTAAACCAAATTCATCATGCCTAAAGTGAACTTTAAAGTTGTCTGTGCTATGCTGATGGGAATACTGAAGTGTGTTTGGTTGCCTTGGGTTTATAAGGTGTGTGAACATGTGATGTAAAGCATGATGGGTTAGTTTGTGTGTGTGCAGGTTGTGATGTTGGCCATGTATAACCTGTCTCTTGAGGGGACAGGCCGACAGGGCTACTTCCGTTGGAAAGAGGACATCTGTGCTTTCATCAGCCGACACTGGACCTTCCTACTGGGTACAAGGTGAGTGAGACAGGAATCACGCAGACATGCTCAGTTTTGGGGGATTTTTTGTGTCCAAATATCAATTTTTAGTTATGCTAGAAGTGCAAGGCTAATGTTGTTTATGGCAACAAAATTAAAGTAAACTGAATGTCCCAAACATTCGTTTAAGGTTCCAACAGCGTGTGATCGTTTCTGGTGTTCCTCTGTGCTCAGGAAGAAGACGTCCACGTGGTGGAGCACGGTGGCCGGGTGCCTCTCCGTGGGCAGCCCCACGTTCTTCCGCTCCGGGGCTCAGGAGTTCGGTGAGCCCGGCTGGTGGAAGCTTGTGCAGAACCGGCCTCCCACCCTCAGGCCGGAGGGAGAGAAGACCTCAGCCGCCTCACTCAAGGCTAAAGGTAGTGCTCCATAATGGCCCTGTAACCCATCGGGCCAGCTCAGAAGGACAGGTCTTGACCAGCTCATGCACATCTGTGATTTAATGCTTTTTGCTGTAATGGTGGTGTGGCCAAAGACCCTGACTGTGGGGCGTGCAATGGTTATACATGTGATTCATCTCAACTCCTAATGGCTCATTTACTACTAAAGCAAGTAGCTATGAAATGCAGCATACTAATAACCCTTTATATTTTAAACCAGGTAAAATTCCCTAATGGTGTACCATTTAGGCTCAAGTCAAGTTTATTTATATAGCGCTTTTTACAAGTTGTCACAAAGCAGCTTTACACAGCTTTATGGGTTCAAATCCCTAATGAGCAAGCCGAGGGCAACAGAGGCAAGGAAAAAAAAAACCCAGGTGGGGATGAGGAATAAACCTTGGGAGGACCAAGACTCAAGAAGGAACCAGCCCAGCTAGTACAGTAATATGCAAAATAATAGCAGTCTAACATCACTAATGTATTTAATTACTGATTTTGGCAGAAAAGATAATACAACATGGGGAAGAATTCATGACTAGGTGTAGCAGAGTAATGGGTAACCAACAGAATCAACAGTCATGATATGCACGCTGCTAATTGGGTGTAATTGACTCATTTAATGAAAGGGGCATATTCAAATTAATACTATTGTGGAGTTCAATTAGTGAGGTCATTCATTCTATGACGAAACAGGTGTCAATTATGGCCCTTATTTAAAGAAGGAGGGCAGCAAATGTTGTGCCTGCTGGTTTTAGCTCTTGCTCAGTGAGTAAAATGGATTGTTCCAGACATTGTACCGAAAGAGAGAGAACTTTGATCAAGAAGTTGAATGGAGAGGGGAAAACATATAATGAAGTGCAGAAAATAATTGGCTGCTCAGCTAAAATGCTTAAAAATAGCAAACAAAACCTGAAACACGTTAGAAAAATAAATACTACCATCTGCGTAGATCATAGAATAACAATGGCAAAGAAGCATCCAATGATCAGCTCCAGGGAAATCAAAGATCTTCAGTTACCTGTGAGTACTGCAACAATCAGAAGACGCCTATGTGAAGCCAAACTATTTGCAAGAAACCCTGTTGAAAAGGTTACAGTTTGCCAAAGAACACATTGACTGGCCTAAAGAGAAGTGGTGCAACATTCTACGGACAGATGAGAGCAAGATTGTTCTTATTGGGTCTAAAGGCCACAGACGGTTTGAGACGACCCATAAACACTGAATTCAAGCCACAGTGCACTGTGAAGACTGTAAAACATAGAGGTACAAGCATAATGGTTTGGGGATGTTTCTCATACTTTGGAGTTGGAACCGTTTATCGCATACCAGGCACCGTTGCACCAGTTTGAATATATACAAATACTAGAAGAGGTCATGTTGCCTTATGTTGAAGAAGAAATGCCCTTGAAATGGGTGTTTCAGCAGGACAACGACCACAAATGCATCAGAAAGTGAACAACATCCTGGTTCTAGACCAACAAGATAATGCTATGAAGTGGCCAGCCCAATCCCCAGACCTCAATCTGACTGAGAATTTGTGGAGTCACATCAAAAAAGCTGTTTTTGATGCAAAACCCAAGAATGCAGAAGAACTGTGGAATGTAGTCCAGTCAGCTTGGGCTGGAATATCTGTTTGCAGGTGTCAGATGTTAGTTGACTCCATGCCCCACAGCTGTAAAGCAGTTATCAGAAATAAAGGTTATAAAGATTAGTTCACTGATCAACAGAAAAGCTAAATCTGTAAATAACTTTCAGTTTATACTGTAAATATTCGAGTTTGTAAATGAAGAAGCCATTTTTTTTTGAACAGCCCGTTATTCTTTTTTTCTTCATTTTCAGTTTAAAAAAATTTATATTTCGTTCATGTTTTCATTTGGAATCGAATGTGTGGTGCTCCCAGTGGTTTAGATGGTTAACGGTGTCCCCACATCTCCCCTGTCCCACCTTCAGCCGCATCCCGGCCGTCCCTGGACCCCACCATCACAGTGGAGGGCCTGCGGAAGCGGGGTGGACGCAACCCGGTGGAGAGCGCCATGCAGCTGAAGGAGAAGCGCTCGCGCACGCAGGAGGCCAAGGACATCCGGCGGGCGCAGAAGGAGGCGGCTGGCTTCCTGGACCGCAGCGCAGCCTCCACGCCCGTGAAGCTGGGTGGCCGCGGGCGCCGGCCCGACCTGCAGCTGGAGAAGGGAGAGGTACTCGACTTCGCCTCTCTCAGTTCCTCCGACCGGACGCCGCTCACGTCGCCCTCGCCCTCGCCCTCGCCCGACTTCTCTGCTCCGGGAACGCCTGCCTCCCACTCAGCCACGCCCAGCCTGCTTTCAGAGGCGGACCTTATTCCTGACGTCATGCCCCCTCAAGCACTGTTTCATGGTGAGTCCCTGCAAGCATTGCTCGATGATGCTTCACACCGGTGTGCTCTACTCCACTAAAATTACTGCTCATGGTTTGTGTGTGTGGCCACGCAGTACACACATGCGCGCGCACGCACACACACTCTGCTTATACTGGGGTGATGCTACATGTAAAAACAATTCAGTTGCATGATTCAATGACAAGTTTTCAAAAGACTTCAAAATATTGAAAGACAAGCTACTTCATTTTCTCACACCGAGAGGCATACAATTGTTTACTGCACGTGGCCACAGACTACTGTTTACTGCACATGTGCGAGCGCCGATACGTTGCTTCAGTTCTTTTCCTCACATGATTGTGTGCCCCAGATGACGAGGAGTTGGAGGGCGAGGGCGTGATCGACCCGGGCATCGAGTATGCGCCCCCTCCCAGTGTGCCGCTGCCGCCCGGCACCCTTCTCGCCCGGAAGAAGCAGCGGCCCTCCGAGCTTGTCAAGCAGGAGCCGGAGAGTGAGGATGAGGTGCGGGCTGAAGAAGAGGGGTGCCAGGATGAGGGCTCGGGCACCCGGGGCCGCAGCGCTGGCGACCGAAGGAAGGAAAGGTGCGAGGGGGGCGTGGCTGGGCCAACGCCCATCCCTCGCCACGCCCCCCTGGGCTTGTACGAGGAGCGCGCCCTGCTGCGGCGGCTGGAGGCGTGTCCGCACGCGCTCGCCGTCACGCCCCAGGCCCGTCGCCTGCGCCGGAAACTGCTGGTGCGGCAGGCCAAGCGCGAGCGAGGGCTCCCCCTGCTGGACACCGACCAGGCCGTCAGCGCTGCCCTCAGCCTGGTCGGGGGTGTGTACGGGGCCCAGGCGGGCATGGCCAGCCGTGGCGTCACAGATGGCACGGAGTACAGGACAAGCAGCCGCGACCTGCGCATCCTCGACCGCTTTCAGGTGACTCTCGGGACGCTCTCTAAACACACTCCACACACTCGCTCCACATACTTTAACATGGATAGCATTTACTCTCCTCCTGTGTGTGCTGCACACAGGCAGGTGTGTGCTGAGTGGCTCTTTGTGTCTTTCTGATGTCATGGTGTGTGCAGGTGCCAGCAGCCAGCAGGAAGGGCTTCCACCAACACAGCGTCTCCTTCTGGCACAGACTGATGGGCTCGGACGCCTGTGTGGACCAGGGCATCAAGAGCCCCTACACGTCCAGAATGCTCAAACCTTATATAAGGTACACACACAGAACATATACTATCTCTTTCACACGTTTCCAACATTTTTAGTTAATTCTTTAATATCTCATTCTCCCTGCAACCCCACAACAGACCCAGGCCTGTGTATGTGCGGTAAAAAATTTTTTTGCCAGTGAGGAAGGACTTTAAAAGCAACCCAGAGATATTTTTGTACTGCAAGCTCAGGTTGTGTGTGTGTGTGTACTCGCGTTTCTGTGTTTGTATCCATGTACCTTCAGGAGAGACTACGAGACGAGGCCGCTGAAGATGAGCTTGCTGGCAGAGATCAGGGCATACCCGCACAGGGGCAACCCATCCTGGGTGGCCGAGCCAGATGCGCCCATTGACTACTGCTACGTGCGGCCCAACCACATCCCCTCCGTCAACGCTATGTGCCACGATGTCTTCTGGCCCGGTGAGTCCCTCTGAGTGCCTGCAGGGCAGCCATGTCACAGCTGGGTTGTTGCGTAGCCGTGATGTCTGCCGGGACTAAATATTAGAGGAAATGTGAGATCTGTGGTCACGTGTCGGTCTCTAGTGGCAGACGCAACTAACATGGAAACATTGCAAGCCTGCTCATGGCCTTAACTAAAGTTCTGAAAGATTCCAAACCTCCCTTACAGTTCCTGAACAGCTGTACTAGACAGTTTTCTGTGGTGTGTGTGCAGGCGTGGACCTGTCCGAGTGCCTACAGTACCCAGACTTCAGTGTGGTGGTGCTCTATAAGAAGGTGGTGATTGGCTTTGGCTTCATGGTGCCTGATGTGAAGTATAACGAGGCCTACATCTCCTTCCTGCTGGTGCATCCTGAGTGGAGGAGGGCCGGCATCGCCACCTTCATGATCTACCACCTCATTCAGGTGGGCATTTCCCATGCTGCACAACATGAGATGCCCACAGCATGATGGAAAATGCACGACACAACCCACAAAATGCACAACACAACCCAGGACGTAGGCGACACAACACTGGAAACACACAACAACGAAAATACACAATACCGGAACTAATTATAATAACTCACGTTTCCCCCCCACGCAGACATGCATGGGGAAGGACGTGACCCTGCACGTGTCAGCCAGTAACCCGGCCATGCTGCTCTACCAGAAGTTTGGCTTCAAGGCGGAGGAGTACATCCTGGACTTTTACGACAAATACTACCCCGTGGACAGCAGAGAGTGCCGCCACGCCTTCTCCCTGCGGCTGCGGCGCTGACGCCCACCATGCCCACTGGTCTCGCTCACCACACCCCTGGATTCGCCCATCAGGCACACAGTCTGGGCTGGATTTCCCAAGCACTGACTAGGGCACCTGGAGGAAATGACGACTGACGCTGCAATTTCAAGAGAAAATACACTGTCCAATTACTGACACACTGCTCCATGTTGCATCAAACTGCAACTTTGTCTTTATATGGGATTTGTGGATTTAGAGGTCTTATGTTAATGTGTAGAACACATGGTAGACTGTGTGTGTGTCATCATTTTGTGTGTACTGTACATTGTGATGTATTGTGTAATTTCTGAAGAAAAGGGCTTGCCCACCAGTGTCCTGTGGGACCACCTTTGTGGTGATGTACCATCACAGACAAACCACACACAGACTTTTTTTTTTTTTTTGTGTTCTTCCTAATTGGTATTAGGTCAGTTTCATACTCTTATTTGGCTGGTTTTTTTAGCACAAAGCTCACTGGTGAACAAGCTAGATGTTCAGGTTACCATAGTAATGGGCTGAACCAGAAAGAGCTTGCTTTCGATGTCCGTGAGTTTCAGTCTTGAGGCCGAGCTGCATTCCCAAATGCATGACACTAAGCCAGGACTAGTGTGTGTCTGAGCTGGTCGTACTTCCTTAATTCGGATGCTCTAACGTAAACAAGCAGGTTGTGTGTAGTGATGGTCATTTTTCTTTGTTGTTTTTCACTCTAAACCAGGGTGTTTAAAGCCCTGTCTTGTTTAAATCTGTCAGTGGGTCAGACAAACTGAGCTCTTTATTTCCAGTGAAGTAAATGTGTAATTCCCCCCCCCATTTTCCATAAAATGTTTCTATATAACTATATGATGAGAATAAAATGTCAGGACCTAACTAATCATGTTCAGAAAAAACATGAAATGAATGACTGGATTAATCTTTTTTTTGTCACAGCCAATTGTGTTAAACATTTTGAATCATACTGGAAACATTTTCAAATTAAAACAAAAATGCAATAATATGTCTAAAAACAAGCACATGCTGTCATTGATGTGAAGCACCACTGTGACACAGTACCCATTATTTTTTTCCTCAATAGTGCTACCTAGGGAGAATTTATTGCTTGCTCAGAGTGAGCTTGTGAGTCCCATTCCACTGCTTCACAGCCAGGAAAGTCTTTTATTTGTCATGAAATGCTGCATGTGTTGTCCATGTGTGTCCGCATCTACTATTAACATGTTCTTCCTTTTTTCTCAAACAGCAATAGCTTACTGATCTTAGTACAGCCTTGGACTGTAAGACCTGAGAGAAAGAACTCACTAGATGTCTGACTGCACCAGAAGATGGAAAGTAGGACATTGTCAACATTTAATACAGGTTATTTTCCCATGAAGGCGTTGGAGGATGTTCATGACCACTGTGGTTGAGCATGTTCACCTCAGTATCTGATCCGAACTAGGAGTCTCTCTGCCTGAGCCTCATTCACTATAGGCTTGATTTATACAAGGACAAATGGTGTCATTGATCTGAAGCGCCACTGTGCCACTGCCACCTTGTGAAGAATTTCCTGCTTTCCAATCGTGAGTGAATGAGTCACAATCCAGTTCCATGCCATGCTTCAAATCTAAAAACAGGCTCAAAGCAAATAATGTAACTAATAAGCAGAGCCATGTTTCCCAAAAGCATTGCAGTGTTATGATTATCTTAAATGAGACTATTCAGTGTGATGCTTGCTCAACCATGTAACAATGGTCTTCATGTTGCCATGCTTATGGTAAAGCACACCCTTATCTTTGGACAATTGTCATTTAAACTTTTCCTTCGAGTTGTAGCAGTGATGACGTCTGTCCAGGTGTTTCTAAAGATACAGTGGACCAAGCAGCTGTAGAAAAGCCAAACATGCATAAATGATTCACTTCACTGTTAAAAAACAGCCTATGAGAACGTGTCGAGTCCCGAGGGGCTCCTGCTGTTGGGGAGGGGCTGTGCTAGGCCCTGTCCCCTATGTGACATCATCAGGGAAAGCAGGGCGCTGCAGCCTGTGGATTCCGCTATGTCATACGGAGTTTGGCCCTCATCGTTCAGCTTCCGCAAGCTTGTGTTGCACCTGTGAGCCAGAGGACAGGAGGTCTCAGCAACTACAAATATTTACGCTTCCTTTAGAAAGCTTGAATCCTCAGCCAGGAGCTTCAGAATGAATGATAAAACTTGACTGGACCACCATTAGTGCTAGGCTACTTACTGGAGATAACAGACTATTTATTGGAGGTCACATTGCTTCCATTAAGGTTAGCATTCCATTAATGGAGCATTAAGGTTATTTATCACTGTCTAATGTCTGATACTGAAGGGCTATCTTATGAAGAGATGGAAGCTCTCACCCGAGCAGGACCTCCGCACACTGTAGTGCTTCACGCCCCAGAGCTGCAGCCTCGTGCAGGGCCGTGTTGTTCAACCTATGATGGCCACATTTACAATCGTCATCATTTTAGTTTATGTGTTTAGTCAGTTTAGTTCATGTAGTATCTTCCCTATGCTTGAGGTCACTGCTTGGACAGAACACTTGACAGAAATTCAGATGGCGTCGACACGCGTTTATTTGTCTACAGTCATTACATTTTATTTATCGTCCGTTTCCAGCAGGGCATACATACATCTTAGTCTCAGGAGCCTGGGTCAAGGTTTCACCCCAGCACTGCAGTGCTGACATTTTTATTACAGTAATACACAACTAACACAATGGTGGGAGTCTGTAAAGTGACTCTGGAAACTCCAGTGTCTGTTCTGCCACCTGATGGTGATCTTGTTGGTTTTATGGAGTTGAGACTCACGGCCCAGACGCCTGGTCCACATCTGCTCCTTTCTGCACTAGCACAGGGATGACATCATGGTGCCCATTTAGCACAGCAGCAACCAGAACAGGGCGTGTATCACTGCCTAGGCATGATGGATTGGCACCCTAGAAAAACACACACACACACACTAATGCTCTAGAGCCTGTGCAGACTCACAAAGCCCACTAAGACACAGTTTTATCCTTTCAATGACTCCAGTTTATAATAATAATCATGATATTAAGGTGTAACGGTTTAACACAATGACTTGTGCAGAAGTTATCACATCCTTATGGGTGAAATAGCTAGAATCGTGTGGACATCAACAAGAGAATCTGGTGTGTGATTTACAAGACACAAGAACTTCTGTATTTATCAGTGTGACGTGCTCCCTTGGGAAGCAAACCTGTTACCTTGGTGTTACTAATAAAGCAGGTGCTCCTTATCTGCACTGCAGATAAAGTGACTCATCACTTTAAAAAAATTTAATACAATCTGCTAATCCTTCTGCAGAAATCACTGCTGCCATTATGTTAGAACTGTTTTGTAGATTTTTTTGGGAGTTTAGGGTGATATGATTGGTGTTCTTGCTTCACCTCATCCAATAGCTGCTGCACCACAGCGATTCGGCCAAGCCCCTCTGGACCGACCTCCTTCAGCAACAGGCTGTCTTTAGACTCCTGTAAAAAGGCATCAGTTGCAATGTATGGCATCTATTGTGTGTGTGTGAGAGAGAGAGCGAGCGAAAAGAATACTGACCAAAGTGATGCTCTGCTTTTGGCTCTTGGTGCTTGTCCCAAATATTGCTGACCCATTCTCACTCACTGTCCAGACATACACATGAATCAGAATGTTCAAATTTGTTTGTTTGTTTATGTGTGTGTGTGGACTCGCATACCTAGGCTGGTGTGGTTCCTTGCCAGGTTGGCTCTTCCCTCAGTAACAGTGCTGAGGTTGTGTTTCTCAGCCACAAATCTACTCAGCTGCCCTGCAGAAGATGACTACACAAAGACAAGAGTTCACCTTCCAGCACACTGCTCTGCATGTCCAGAGTTACATGAGCACTACTGCACTTCAGAGTACCGAATGACAGTAAAAAGTGGTGGAAAGCAGGTAGCATGACATCATGTGTGTTCACGCTAACTGTCTCCTACTTGTTTTCTTTGTTGTTAGCAACATCAGCTTTCTGGGTGAAGTATTCCTTTAATGCTGGCCTTCACCTCAGACAAGTTATAGACAAACTGCCAAATTCTTTTTAGGCGACATATCAGTGAGACCTACACATAACTAGAGCAAGCAGCTGTGAGATTATTTACCCTGGATAACTCTAGAGATGCAGAGATGAAATTAACACGTAGACTGACTTCATAACTGTCCTCTTCGATGGCAGCAGAAACCAGCTGGAGAATGGAAAAATCCCACATAAATAATGCTGGATATTGAAGAAGTACAGAACTTATTTGACACATTTTGTGAATGTTTTGGCGCCATGTTTCTAAACACAGTGAACACACTGGGTATTAGGATTAGCTGATAAGGGTTAGATTCCAGGTAGCATGAGCCCTAAACCTGGAGTGGATGACTCCCCATGACATAATATAGTCCAGGAAGCAACATGCCCAGGAAAACAGTACAAAGTGTCTCCAAACAGCTCACTCTAACTTAGAAGGCAACCTCTCATGAACTCTACCCCTGCAAAGTTTGGTTAATTAAGTATAGCCAGCAAAGCTGTGTAAAATGTTTGACACTTCAGGTGTTTGGAACTGTCTATAAAGTTGCAACATGTGTTCTGGAATGGCAAGCAGTGGCATGCAGAGTGTGAGCAGTGTTCCAGAGAGGACGGTGTTCTGTTCTCACCCTGCCCATCCTTGGTTCTCCCACCAGTGCCCGGAACTCACTGTTGTTCTGTGCATAACTGCGCAAGTGAGCACAAATGTGATCCAGCTGTTTCCTCCAGAACCCTGCACACACATTGTTACAGCACACAATAAAACATATTTATGATGAGACTAGTTATTAGTTGTTATTATATATAGTTATTATTACTAATGCTATTAACAATGGAATATATGCATACGCTTAAGGTGGTTACCCGTGAAGATGAACAGGATTTATATTAAATGGTTGTTGTGGGATCTTTTTCTGAATGCAAAAGAAAGCCAGGAGCTTCAGCAGTGTGAGTACTTAGTCTGATTGTGACTTTAGTGTTACTACACTACGTGTTTTACTACACTGATAAATACTCATAGGGTAAAAGTATTTGTGAGGGCAGTACTCTGCACAGTATGCGTGTCACTGTGCTGCTCCACCTCGTCCAGGGCTAATGGCTGTGAGGAGCGGCTTCCTGTCACTCATCTTCTCCTGCTTGCTAAGCTCCAGCTCCCTCTTCTGGATCTTTCTCTGCAGCTCAGTGCCACTGGGATAGAACAGCCCCACAGTCTGCGTCTGCGCATCCACATGCATAGCTGTGCTCACTGCTGCTTCGGCTTGCGTGGGAGAAGCCGGACAGGCAGGGACAGGCTGCCAGGTGACGCCTACAGATGAACTCTGACAAACAGATAGATAGAGAATGTCATGAAGATTCTTTGGTATTTGGTATTTCAATACTGTTAATATTAGTCTCAGGTCATAGTTCTGGCTCTAGAAAATTCTAGAAATTTTAAATCAGAACAATCAAAAAGACACAATTACCATGTCAGTTTGTGTCTTTGTTTTGCCCTCTTTATGCATATGTGCAAACTCACATTATCAAGATAATTATTATATAAGTAACTGTCAGGCCGATCCGGCAGTCGACTGAAACTGGCTATTTAAACATTTTCTCTTTCAGTAGGCTAGCTGATTCTGGAGAGAGAGCACCCTGGGTGACACATGAGCTTTTCCATGTGTAGAGAGACGCACATTGAGAAGTTACATAAAACAATAACATAGTTATTGGTTTGGCTCATTTCTTTTTTATTCAATAATAAACACAGATCACTTGCCAATTCCTGCCTCCTGTGTAGCCTTATTCCATCTCATTGTTATTTCCACTTACCTGTTCAGGCTCCAGTGTGCCCTCTTGTGGCCCTAGCTGGGCATTGCGGCGGGGTGGACCCTCCAGAAACACACCACAGTTTCCACAGTAGTTTGCATAAGGGTGACTGCTTGCTCCACACTGAGAACAGGTCACAGAACTCGCTACGTGTCCAGGCTGGGAGACACACACACACACACACACACACACACACACACACACTACAGCTGATACACATTCTCATTTTAGAGATTTTTGAACGTGTACTTAAAATTGTCAAATGTCACATAAAGCTAGTGTTCTGAACAGGAGAGGCAGGTGTTACTACAGAGAAACAGAGTTTGGAATATACTCATTCTTTGCTGGACCCATGCAGGCTTTTTAGGGGGTCTGTATCTAGACCTGGGGGGCTTGTTTAGCTCACTCCTGTTTTAGGGGTTCTGCTTTGTCACCTTGGCACCACACCAGTCGCAGAAGCGGGCGTCAGAGTGATTCACTCGCCAGCATTTAGAGCAGGAGACCATCTTCCCTTCAGAGGAGGGCACAGGTGGGGCACACTGTCCGCTCCGCAGGGGCTGCACAGCACATCAGCAGGACGCACACGTGCTGGGGAATGAGTCACTTATCCATGCTTGCTGTCCTAGTCCACGTAGAGCTCATAGACAACTTTGCAGTGCACTTTAGCAGAGGCTACAAAAACTGATGTTGAAGTCCAGCCAACTTCTGACAGGCTGCATTATAATTTAGAGCTAAGTATTCTGACACATTGTATAAACACCTAGCATGCATCTGACTAGCTATGCTCTTACCCTGTCAGTCTGAGATAGCTTGGTCTCACAGGTCACACAGTATGAGATGTGGGCCGGGTTTCCTGTTCCACACGAGGGACAGATCACTTTGTCCTACGGACATGTTAAAATACGACAACTATCATCAGGGAGAAATTGGGTTGAAACAAACAAACAGAGAATGTGTGCATGAGGGAAATATGAAGACAGATATGTAGAATGCGCACAGTCGTATGCACGGCACCTACAACCGCTCTGCAGAGTCACTCTTCTAGATATGTTCTGTGCAGCTGCTCTGTGGACGCTATGTAGAGCCGTGTGTAGTGTATGTGTGTGCAATGAAGCATACCCGCAGTCTGAGGCTGGCCTGGGGCTGAAGCTGTGGTTCCAGAGGAGCCTCACACACCACACACGAGGACGTGTTCACTGGCACCATGCTCTTACACTGCACACACTGGGCCATCTGGCATAAAGAACAAGCATATATCACCAGCAATCATATGAAATGGGCTGAACTGACCATAGCACATCATTTACTTACATCATTTACAATTTAAAAAAAATAAAATATGTGATTACAGACTAAATGGGATTGTGTGCAGGCTTATGTAGTTGCAATTACCTGTCCCCCCTCAGTAGGGGGCAGTCTCCTTCCTGGGATGGGGGGCAATGGAGCCCCACAGTGCAGGCAGAATCGGGCAAAGGGATCTGATGGACGATGGCTCAAACACTCTGGGCACCTGCAGCCAGACAGATTCAAACCTGCCATGTGGACTGCTGATGATCATCTCACACACTCTTTCACACAGAAGACTGTACACTGTTAGCACTTAATGATTCAGGAAAAGGACACCTTCTATTCTGACTCATCTCTCTCTCACCTGAGGAAATCTGTTTCTCTCTGGATGCGAGACATCTGTGTTCTGGTCAGCTTTTTGAACAGGCTGTGCACCGTCCCTGCACTCTGAAAGGACAGGACTGAATGAACCTATAAATAAAGTATAAAGTGTGGCAGAAACACACTGGCCTGTGTGTGCTTCATGCATCCTTTGTGTTGTGTAAGCTGCTGCCCCATGTACACAACTGCCTGCAACGTCCTCTTCGCTAGCACAGACTGAGCTTCATTTAACCGGTTATGGTCTGAAGAGTGAATGTGAGACTGCAGAAATGGAAGAGAACTCTACAAACTTGAAGTTCAGGGCAACTTCTGCTTTGAGCTAGAAGTCTAAACTTCCACCTTTGTGCTACAGAACAGAGATGGAGGTGCAGGAATCAAGGCTTGGGAAACAGGGAGGAGATGGGCAGGTGGTGGGGTATGAAAACTTGAGCACACCTGGAAACATATGTAGGAAATTAGCTAGCAGGGCAAAAGATTTACGGCACAGTATTTCTCTCATTGCCTAATGCTATTAACAAATGTTTTGATGATACGACAAATTCTGGACCCTTCAAAACATACATAATGCATCTGAATTTGGGTTGTATTACATGCATCTGAGTATGTGTGTGTGTGTTTTCTTGGTTAATGACACTATATGTCTGTGCGACGCATGTGTTTCAGTGTGTTTAAGCGTGTTCAGGGTGTACAGAGTGTGTAGGACACCTGTACATGTGTGTGTTGCGTGGGCACAGCTGCAGGAGCGATCCTTTGACGCTGGGGCAAAAAACGAGGGCCTTTTCGAACACTCCGAGGTGCAATGGTGGGACTTTCTAAAACACACAGTGTCATTAGAAATGTGACAAGCTGAGTAAACACTGCAGTTTAGTGCTTTGGTTTTCCTTCCACATTTCCATACCAACGGAACCTAAATGTTTCCCAGAGGCATCTCCAGCACCATTCTCCTGCTCCTGAGCACTGCGATCCTGTCCAGTACAAAAGGTGAGAGAAAAATACATATTAAAATGTTATAAGGTCATGTTTATAGCCACTGTGCACTTAGGTATTAAGTTTTTTTGTAGTGATATAGCTATTTCTAATAGAGGTTGCAAACTGACATGCATGGAGTTGTTTAGAGAGTAATCCTGGTCTTCCAGGTTGTTCACAGAGTGTGTCTGCACCTCCGACGGAACATATTCCACAATAAAGACCTTGGTGACCACAGCACTCTCTCTGCCATCACTGTAGTGGGAAAGACTTTCTGTCACCCCCGAAGCAAATGGCCACACCAACGATGTCGTAAAGTGTAAACATACACACCCAAATCAGATTCCCATCTATAAAGCCCACTCTTACTTCTAGACAAATTCCACTTGAGAAAATAAATGATGTTGACTTCTAATTCAGGATAAAGTCTTTAATTTTATATAACTGAGCAAATAGTATCCTAGTTGTTTGGTGACAGACCCTCACTGATTCTTAAAAGAAATAAAACCACTGAGAAACGTGATCTTAAAAACTCTTTTATTTTAATCTGGGATTTTCTGTAAGGGAGTATGGACAGTAAGGGAGCTTTGCTCTTATCATTGCAGTACCTGGTGACAGCCACAGCTCTCACGGGCACTTTGCCGCTGGGTAGGCGGATGGGCTCCGCGTACTTCAGGGTGCCACCGTCCCCGAAGCCCGGCCTTCTCCGCACCTCCGGCTTACTTCCATCCAGTGTGTAGAAGACAGTTACATCGGGTGTGTCTGGGGGGGGGGGGGGGGGGGGGGGTAATCACAGTGGTTATCACACCATTGTAACTCGAATAGTGGGGAAAACATACAGAGAGCTCAACCTGACCTGATTTGATCTCAATAGGGGTGGCGGTGTCTATTTCGTGCTTGGATTTCCCCGGAGGGGGCACGCGAATAGGAATAATGAACGGAGCCACAACGGAACCGGCAGTCATTCCGAGTCTCTAGATCTTTCAGAGAAGATATAAAAAGAGAGAACAGCATTTAAGCATTAACGAATATCGTAGGTCAAACACACCAGAAACCTTCTGATAACTTAGCTAGATGCGGCAGACTCAACAAACTTGCTAAACAGTAGAAGCGATTATCATGAATGATGCAAAGTGATAAAAACTGGAGTAAGATTAGATCATATGATTCTTAAGTTGAATAGTGTCCAATTAAACTGCAGTTAGATTTACATTTACCGTTACTATTTCACGATTTTGTATCCAGCGACGCCGCAGCGACTAACTCGGTAGTGCAGTAATGTGCGCTCTTACTGGTGCATCACGCAGCCCTTAGTAACCGTCTGAGCCAACAGCAACGGTATTCATATTTATGTGGCACCATATAACTCCATATACGTCAGTAACGATAATATACATCGTGCGGGGGCTATTTTGAATTATGAAAAATTAGACGGAAATTTAAATCTAAAACTGAAGGTGATCGTACTTTTCGAGCTTTATGTTGGGTCACGAATGTTGATTGCCAATAAATATTACAGATTATGAATGAGATGAAAATATTAAGATTTTCCTTCTTTTAGTAAGCAGTCAAAACAATCACTTAACACTAGATAAAACGATTCAGTATGGGACGTAGGGGTTATCTTTTTGGGTTTGATTTTTAAACAGGCCATACACGATCCTCTAAAAGAATCAGACCGGATTTTCCTGCCGAAGGACCCAACGGCGTGACAAGTTGTTGACAGAAGTTTATACTTGCGTAGGGTACTTGTGAGTTATCGGCTAATTGTTTTTATGCGTTTACCATCAGTCGTCTTTATCAAATAGAAACAATGACGGACGTTAAAGTTAAAAAAGAGTCCACGGATGTTGTCGATATCGAAAATAGGTGATCTTGGGGGCCAACTATCCAGCTACTACTATGTTTTGTATACGTTAGCTAGCGTTAGCGAAGCAAGCTAATTTAAAACGTGCAGCATTTTGGATAGATGTGTTTCATTTATATAAATCTTTGTCAGATCTCATTGTTGATATAAATTCCGAATTGTGCAATTTGAGTATATTTGAAAGTGCCCGATAGATTCAAATAGATTAAGGTAGTGAATCGTCATTTCTGTGTGATTTGCATGAAGGATAAAGGAGCTCTGTCAGCAGTTCCCGCATGGGATTACCGACCAGGTCATCCAGAATGACATGCCTCATGTGGAGGCACAGCAGCGCGCCATGGCCATTAACCGCCTGCTGTCCCTGGTAAAGACACCGCGTCTGAGCATCGGTTCAAGCTAAAGCACGTAGCTCCTGATGGGTGTTCTTTTGATCTGGAGTCTGGGACAGGGGGAAGGGTGGGGAATAAGGTCGTAAAAATGATGTCTTTGGTAGTTTGTTTAGACATGACAAAGCTGAGCCCAGATCAGCAAACTGGCTCTGAAGTATTCCCTATACGAATCCCAGCTGTATGTGGATCTCTATGCTGGATCTGTGATCATGCCCACTGTGTCGTTACTTTATTCCCGCAGGGCCAACTTGACCTTCTCAGAAACAGCAATGGTTTGTTGTACAGGCTGAAGGATACGCAATCAGCAAGGTGGGGGTCCCTTTTTCATCGCAGATCAGTTCTCCTTGTCTGGCTCATACTTACTCGTGTGAAGATCCCATGTGATTTTATTTGTCTATTCTATTTTTTAAAGTAAAATGAAGGGCTCTGACAACCAAGAGAAACTAGTCTACCAGATCATTGAGGATGCTGGGGATAAAGGTGACCATCTGTTACTGTGCCTTATCGGCTGTTTGTGGATCAGATTAACCATCCATTTCTCTCAGTGTCTGACCATGGATTAAATTTTGTTTAGATTTATTCTACCATCTGTAATGCATCTTCACTCCTTCGCATGATTTTTGATTGGTTTGTGTCTGGGCTCATCACAGGAATCTGGAGCAGGGACATTCGTTACAAGAGCAACCTCCCCCTGACTGAAATCAACAAAATCCTGAAGAACCTTGAGAGCAAAAAGCTCATCAAAGCTGTCAAGTCTGTAGCGGTGTGTTGATGAATGTGGGAGAAGTTTTGAAATGCGTGTAATCACATACTTCTTTTAGGCATTTTTGGAGTAAGAGTTCGAGCAAAAAGACGTGACGTACACCAGTGTTTCCCAGTCCAGTGCTTGGGAAACCTGAGGCTTGGATTGGAAAGCAGTGATGCATATTGTTAAACTGATTCACCTTTGACCTTTACCCCCAGGCCTCGAAGAAGAAAGTCTACATGCTGTATAATCTGCAGCCAGACCGCTCAGTCACGGGTGGGGCTTGGTACAGCGATCAGGACTTTGAGTCTGAGTTTGTGGAGGTTCTCAACCAGCAGTGCTTTAAGTTCCTACAGAGCAAGGTGAAAGATGTCCCCATTTGCTTATTATACTCCTTGATTGTGGACTTAATTAACAGAATCACTATAGTTAAGTGGAGCATGTGTCACTGATGGAAGGTCTTGTGTGAATAAGCTTGGACTTGCTGGATAATAATGGCTAGATAATAATCAGGCCACAGCAGTTGTACTGGCTATCTCAGTGGAGACACTGTTCTGTTTCTGTGTTTTACATATTGGGGATGGTGTGTGTGCTTTGTAGGCAGAGGCTGCGAGGGACAGTAAACAGAGTCCCATGGTGCAGAGGAACAGCTCATTCGCCACCTCACATGAAGTCTGGAAGTACATCTGTGAACTTGGCATTAGCAAGGCTAGTCTGAAGCACCTTTATGCTATACATTTCAGACCCCACTTCTATGTTTACATCTGTGTAACAGCTTGGCAATAACAGGGCTCTAGCATGTAAGTTTAATGATTGTGCTGATCTGTCTTGAAAGCCCTGAGGTAGAAGAGTATTTTTGAAAACTTTGTTTTGGTTTACCATTCTGAGGAGACCTGGTTTAAATGTGTTCCTGTTTGCAGGTGGATTTGTCAATGGAGGACATTGAGACCATCCTGAATACGCTGATATATGATGGGAAGGTGGAGATGACCATCATTGCGGCCAAAGAGGGGACGGTGGGGTGTGTGGATGGCCAAATGAAGCTCTACAGGGGGGTGAACCCCATCATCCAACCGACAGGCCTGGTCAAAACACCCTGCGGACTCTGTCCGGTAAGCACTGCATTTGCCACTGCAGCCAGAAAACTGCACCCCTACCCCAACTCAGTGATTTCCCAATAGCCATTAATAGCCATGACACAGTGATCTCCACAAAAAGTAAACCAAAACAATAATCCCAGCAACCACTAACACAATAATTGAACAGAATAATCCCAGCAACCAGTAACACAGTAATCCAACAGTAAATCTAATGCATCAGGAGGGAGGGACCAACCACTGCAATGACCTGCAGCAAGCAACGTAAACTACAATAAACAAACAATAAACTACCAAGGCCAACAGGCCATCCATCTGATTATCTGGTGACCCCAAGAGATAATAACATCCACAGCAGTGTCTCACTTAAATTACAACGCAACAGTCCTCAGTGGCAAGAACATACCCCCAACAAAGTGAACACCAGCTGCCTCTAGCTACCCCTAGGGCTCCAATACCCTACACCAGTCAGCTGATGACACAGAATTCATAGTAAACCACATGTTCTTCAGTGTTGGGACTGCAAAGAAGAAATAAATTAGAACTCAAGCCCCAATCTGTTTCTTAAAATTTTATCTGAATTGCCCAAAGACTGGAATAGGCCCGTTGGAGTGACTGCCTTCCTCTGTTTCTCCTCCAGGTTTTCGATGACTGCCATGAAGGAGGAGAAATCTCACCCTCCACCTGTGTGTACATGTCAGAGTGGCTGGACTTCTGACCTGTTTTTTTCACCCTTTTCTTCTGTGGAGAAAGTGCCATGTATGTTTTGCTGCAGTGCAATGCAAATATTTTTTTCTGTATTTATATTACAATAATAGCCTTCATGTGTTCTTGAAATGAAAGAGCAAGAGAAGGAAAAGCATTCGAGGTCTGGAGCTCTGCATGTCTCTGACCCGTCCCTCTGTGATGGACCCACGTGAACAGCCACCTTTCCTTTGGACCATAGTTATGTTTCGAAATACAGTGTGCTGGTCTTGGATGGGAGAATCGTGGTCTTATGATTGTGCTTGGTACTTGATTGCTCCAATGCAAGGATCTGAAAAAATCTGCACATATTTTGTTGTGGAAAGTAAATTACTTTTTGTTGTCATTTTTTTGTTGTGTGAATAAACAATGGAACTGAATCTTAGTTGTGTAATTAGTAAACATTTTCTTGGGTCACATGGCTAGTAATGGGAAAAAAAAACTGTCTAGGAACATGTTTTCTACAGCAAACAGTTCTTATTCACAACGCATTATTTTACTGTAATAATCATTACTGCAGCGAAAGCCTAAACGTTATATAATAAAAGATAACCGCAGCTCTCACGATCTACCTAAACACGAGTCAGGCTCGTTCTCTCCGCGCCCCCTGTTTTCCCGGGGTAGACCACTTTCCGCAAGCACGACCCCTGGTGAAAGGAGAGAGCTCGCCTCTTGAGTGACGCATCTATTTTTTTCTCCGTCTCTCTCCGCCTACTCTCTCAGTGACCATAGTAACCAGAGTACGAGGAGCTTAGCAACGCCAGAAGGAGGAGAGAGATAGCACACATCAGCGGCGAGCGCGAAGTAGACAGCCCAGTACACATTACATTGGCTGATCAAGGAGAAAAATCGAGGCGAATATTTATTTTAAATTTACGGGCAATCGTAGTTGGACTCGACGCTTTCAAGCTTTTGCGTGATATCAAAAACTACAAAATTAGTTAATGTCTGACAGTTTGGGCCAGTTTAACATCTAAATCAAGTGTGCTCTTGACGTAATAGTGTAAAACTGGTAAGTCTGAATTCCCAATTGGTAAGATGAAATTCGTTGTGATTCTGGTGGCGGCAGGCATGCTGGCCTTTCTTGGCGTGGTTATCTGCGTTATTGCCAGCGTTTATCCGCGGTCATCGTTCGCCGCGCCCCACGCACTCACAGGCAACCGTTCATTGTCAACTGATGTGCTCCTTCACTCCCTCTCCCCGGGATCTGTGGCACACGCCGGACCGCTGGGAGCTCTCCGTGGTTCTGATTCATATGAGGATGGAGGTTTGGGCCTTGGTGTGGAAGTGCCTTTTCTTAACGAACTAAGTCCCGGTGAGGTTACGGGCACAAGTCCGAAACAGTTCACCTTTGATCGACTGATTTGCACGCCTATTCCTCCCGGAGAGTGCAAAAAAAGGAGCCTTAAACGAGCCGATTATCCGTACGCTGACGAGGACTGGAGCTACCTCAGCGCTACTGCCGAAGAGCTCAGACAAACCGTCATTCAGCAGAACGACCAGATCCTCACGGACCAGCGGACCATCAAAGAGCTCACCGGAAAGCTCTCTGAGTGTGAGAGCGGCCTGGAGGAGCGGAGTCTATCCGAGCGCAGCCTCGGAGTGTGGGCCGGTAACCGCCGACCCATGGCCGGGGACGACGTGAGCATGTCGGTCGCGATGCAGCTGCAAACAGCGCGCGCCGTGGAAGAGCTGGAGAAGGCGATACTTCAGCTGAAAGACCGCATAGAGAAGTTAGAAGTGAGTGCGCGTAACACTACAATGCTCTACGGTGTGCGAGTTTGCATAGCGGCCGGTAGTACCCCGATCTGTCCACTAAAAAAAACAAAACAAAAACAAAAACAAAAAAACCCAAAACAAAACAGCGTAGCTGGCGCTGATTTGCAATGAGTGCTATATTATTCTATGCAATTGTAATGCTAAATTAAGTTACGGTTTTAAAAGCTGAATTGGCTTTATAGAAACAAGAATAGATACATAACTTTAAGCAGCTATTGAAACCAGAACTGTAACTATAGTTAGTCTCTCTCTCTCTCTCTCTCTCTCTCTCTCTCTCTCTCTCTATCTATCTATCTATCTATCTATCTATCTATCTATCTATCTATCTATGGCTTGCTGTTTACTAGTTCCTTTTGTGTTCTGTTAGCTTGGGGTAAAACATATGCATGAAATATGAGAGAGAGTTTTGAATTCAATAGTTTAACATTGCTTAGTGTTGTATAAATCAGCCAAGCAATTGAAGTACAGCCCTGTGAAACATAAACTGGAGTAATAAAATTAAGCAGTTAGCAAGAGTTTGCAATTATATTGCAGAACAATCTACAATTATCTAATACCTTGGCAGTAGTTGGTTGTTTTTCATCATTTCTTTGTCTTTCTCTCACCCTCGCCTCTGTCTGATTCTCTCACTTGTCTGTCTGTCTTGCTCTCTTTCTTTCTCTCCTCTGTCTCTGTGTGACTCTCTCGCTCCCTCTCTTCTATTTGTCTTTCTCTTGTCTGTCTCTTTCTTTCTCTTCTGTCTGCCTGATTTGCTCTCTCTTTGTCTCTCTGTCCTACCTGTCTGTTTCTTCTCTTTCCATCCTCCAGCTGGAGATGGTTCCTGTAGTCCTAAACCACTCGGAAACTGTGCTAGGGGCTCCCGGCCTGGGTCAGCCTGGCGGGCAGGTGGAAGACATGGGCAATGCACTGGAGCAGAAGGTGACGCTTCTGGCACAGGAGAGGAAGAACTTGCGAGAGGAGACACAAGGTCACCACCGGCACATTGACCAGGGTATCAACGCCCTGCAGGATCGCATCACCGAGCTGGAGCAGAGTGAGGAAGCGGGCCCTAGGTGCAGGGTGCAGGGAGCAGAGAGGAGGATGGGGGAGGGGGATATAGCACAAGAGATGGGGATTTGTGGAGTCTTGGAGTGGTGGAGAAACTCTTACTTATTGGCAAGATATCCCACCATGGGAAAAATCATATGCACTAGAAACTGTATTAGAGAACCCCCTTGAGTGAATACTGAAAAAACAATAGTATTGCTGATTAATGACTTAGCCATCCTCACTCATTTCAAGCTGCCATGTTCCTTGACACCCTCTTTCTCTTTTCTTCTTCTCCTCTCTCACCTGTTCTGCTCCCAGGCCTTAACAGTTACCCAATGGGCTACAAGCTCTCCTTCCCCATGCGTACTGACTACATGTATGGGCTGGTGAGACAGAACATTCCGGAGATGTATGCGTTTACGGCATGTTTGTGGCTCAAGGCGGCCGGCAACGGGATTGGCACACCGTTCTCCTACGCTGTGACAGAGCAGCCCAACGAGCTTGTCCTGCTACAGGGCGTGCACAGCCCGGCCGAGCTGCTCCTTAACGACAAGGCGAGGCACACGACCTTACTGTTAACCAATCAGATTTAACTTAACGAGTTATCCAGTTTTCCACAAGTGAAATTAGAGCATTGATAAATTACTGTATATGTGCAATCTTAAGGGTATGTGTTGCATGTCATTCTTGAGGCAACAATTCAAAGAATAGTTTAATATATGCTTCCCCTTTTTTATTCACTACGTACCTAATTATGGCTACTTGACAGGGACAACACAATCAAGCAAGCAATGCTGCACATATGCCAAATTTAACCAAAAGATTAGATCTTACCTGTTTATATTAGAAAACATTAGCATGCTAAATTAGTGTATTAGAAGAATTTGCATACTGGAACTGGTTATTGATATATGCAAATTATCTGTTGCCTGTATCATTCCCTGTAGGTGGCACAGTTGCCCCTGTCTTTCCCCCAGGGCATCTGGCAGCATGTGTGTGTGAGCTGGACTCTGCGTGATGGCATATGGAAGGCCTACCAGGGAGGCAAACTGAAGGGGCGGGGTGAGGGGCTGTCGCCATGGCATCCAATTAGAGGAGGTGGGGTCATGGTGCTGGGTCAAGAACAGGTGAGTTAAGAATAGGGGAGGGAGGGACACAGAAATGAATAATGAATCAATTAATACATACTCATTGATACTTCATCTGTTAGGACAGGCAATTAACTGCTGTGTTACTCTCTGACTCCTCTTCCCGGGGCACAGGACACCCTGGGTGGGCGCTTTGATGCCTCCCAGGCCCTGGTGGGGGAGTTGTCACTGTTCAATCTGTGGGATCGAGTGCTACCGTCAACAGAGGTAGCTGCCCTGGCGTCGTGTGGGAAGCCCACCCTGCAGGGCAGCGTGGTGCCCTGGACCGAACGGGACGTGGACATGTTCGGTGGTGCCACCAAGGAGCCAGAAGACCCCTGCTCCCGTGACGCAGGGCCCCAAGAGTGAGGCCAGCTGAGTGGGTGGAGTGTAGGTGGGTGGGGTGAGGGGTGGGATGATGGTGATCTTGCAGGGGTTGGAAGTGAAGTTGTTGAGGGAAGCTTAGAAGTGGGCTTATAAAGGACATCTACTGTGGAACTACATTCATATTCACACTGTCCATCATGTACATGTTTGTGCGTTTCTGCAGGGCAGAGATCTGTGCGTGCATGTCCACAGGAAGCGTGTGTGTGTGTGTGTGTGTGTGTGTGTGTGTGTGTGTGTGTGTTGGCCTGTGTGTACACAACTCTCTGTTCGGATTTGCCAAGCCCTATGCTGAAATTGCCTAAGTGCTTTGAAGCCGTTGTCTGTCTTGTCCATGTCCTGTGCTCTGTGTCAGTATTGTCGTCTTGTTCTTATGTTCAGTGGATAACCTCACCCCCACCAGCCTGTGCTGTGGCCCCTATCCACAGAAGAGCTCTCCTCCATCTCCACACCACTGGTCTTCTCCCTCCAACATTACTCTTCTCCCACCTCAGCACCTGTTTCCACACCTCCCTTAATAAGTTCGCCACAGGTTTTGTCGTTGTAACTGTGACTGTAGGACACTGGATGGACTTAAAGCTCTCTGTTTATTACTCACTGAACTGTTACTGAAATAAACTGAGTTTCTTATGTTCTTTCTTTTATTTAATTTATTAAAGACATATTTGTTTGACAAAATTATTTGCTTATATCATTGGTTTGTGTTAAATGGTGATGAATGTGAAGGTAAATATAAAGTAATTACTTTTTTTCAGAAAGTAAGTTGTCAGGTTTCAGTATAACCTTCCAGTTTGCAAATCCTAGATCAATATGGTATCACATACAGTACTTAGCGGTATTAGATATGCTTATTTAATATGTGGAGGGATGTCTTTATCTTTCAAAAACTCATTCATCATTTACATGTATTGCACGGAGAGAAAGCATGAGCAAGTGCCTGTCTGGGTGGACACACCCACTTTTCCTTTTCCCCTTTTTCTGTTGGTTGATGGCGATTGGTTGTTATATCATGTAATGTTGTGCTTGTTCATACACCTATGATGGACTTATGATGATGTTGTGACGTGGTTAATAACATAAAATAGGTGAAATCAACAACATTGTGCAATATTATGGCTTTTTATTTATACTTTGTGGGTGCTCTGAATGTGTCTTGAGAAGCTGCCTGCTAATGACAATCACACAAGGGGATTATACAGATTAAATGGTGTGGCCTGCAGATTGACTGACACTTTGGCTCCGCAAAGAACCTGTAGCAAAAAAACATACACACACACACACACACACACACACACACACACACACACACACACACACACACACACACACACACACACACACACACACACACACTTATCCACTCTTAGCTAGAAGATGACATCAGTCAGAGTACAGACACATTACCCACCTACCAGAAATAACATTGTAGATGCCTGGTATGCCTGATTCTCTCCACCACCTCCCCCAACCCCCACCTGCTATCTTGTTCTTTTGGGCACACTTTCTTCCAATCTCTTGGCTCCTGCCATGACCTAGATGCAGTACAGATGTACAGATGCCGATTGCTGAGGATCCCCCTTCCAGCAGAGCTCAGCTGGAAGCCTCAGCACCCCTGACCCTGCTAATGAAGGAAATACTAGAGGCAGGCATATTAAACCAAGGTATGACTGAAATGAACAGTAGCCCTGATGTCCATAAGCATGCTGGGATACCTTTAATGTTGTCAGAACAACAACTGTTCCGCCAAAATTCACAACAACATGCAGCAACATTTTTTTCTCTGCTAGCGTGATGAAGACCGTCTCTACTCTTCCTTCCTTTTGCTTGTGCCCTTTCTGTCTGCTGCAGCTGCTGAATTATAGATGTGTGTTAATCACCTCATTCAAAGCTCCTGCGAAGACCCACCACCGTTCTGTTCTCTCTCCGTCTCTCTGATTATTTCTTTCACTCATTCTCTCTCTGACTCCCTCCATCTCACTCTAATCAGGAAATGAAGTCATATGATGTATTATTTATTTGCCTTCCAGCATCTCTCACCTTCTTGCGTGTGTGTTTTCACACACACACACACACACACACACACACACACACACACACACACACACACACACACACACACACACACACACACACACTTCCACACAAGCCAGACTCCTCTCACTCTTCAGTTTGTCCTTATCTAGTTAATCTCTCCTCCTTTCCTTTTCAATTTTCTCACCTACTGCTATTTAGAGGATTTCAAATATGCATAGCATCAGCATTCAACCAACACACAACCACACATACAAGCCACACCAGTTTTCCCTTATTATGTCATGCTAGTGGTTACCAGTAATTTATAATGAATGAATTCATTATAATATTATAAAAGATTTTATTAAAGGTCTTGTTAGTTTTGTTCCTCACTGTCTTATGCACATTGTTGTTAGATATGTTGAATTATGTTCAATTATGTTTTATCATACTGCTGTAATAGTTAACAAATAATATCAACTTATTATTTAATTTAGATTCATTTATTTAGGACTGAGATCAGCCTTCAACCCCATACACATGCATACAAATACATCAAGACCCAGATTCTGCCGGTCTTTGCTGCAAATGGCTCACACTGGTGTCTTACCTGAGAGGCTTTTGTCTCCATTTTAAGTGAACTGAATGCTAAATGTTCTGAATGCTAAATGCTGAATGCTTATACGGCTTCTATAAGCTCTGTGTTAAGTAGGACAAAAGCAACCATTTCTCTCATCAGATTATTTAACTGAACAATGTACTACAAACATATATTCAAAATAAACAACAAGCATATATTCAAAAACATGTGGCTAAACAACACACATATATATATTTTAAAAACCTGGATGTACCAGTTAATTATGCAGCTCCCCCAGATTTGCCAGTCTGTGTTACTGTGACAGAGATAAACAAATTCATACCCACATCACAGAAACCCACAGTTAATACTGGAAACAAACAGCCCACAAACGGATTATGTATTTTAGCAGTGGTGTACATTTCAAGAGCTACTTGTATACATCTGTCTGCCTATTTGTCTATCTGTCTGTCAGGGATTTGGGGTTTTGTTAGGTCTCACATTTGCCATCATATCTGTGTGTGAGTTGCTTTGTGTTGCCAGACTGAGCCAGGGATATGTGGGGGGGATCAATGAGAACACCCTGCAGCAGACACATGTAGCATTGGCTCAAAATATGTAGGTCAGACAAGCCACATTTTTGAGTGTGTGTGTGTGTGTGTGTGAGAGAGAGAGAGAGAGAGAGAGAAAGAATAACTTTTAATGAAAGGTATGTACTCTAAGCAGTAGGTGAGACATTGTGAAGACGTGATGTCATGAAGCAGTTACAGAGGATCACAAAACAGCCCACAAGCTTCACAAAATAATATTGAAAAAGATCTTTGCAGTTCTAATATGAACCAATCTACACTAATTAAATCAGGAGGTTGTAGTCACAGGCAATGTGTAAATGTGTGAGTGTTGTCTTGGAATGAGGGAAATGTAGTGATTTAATAAGAACAAATGCTAAACATACAAAGAAATGTGTCAGTATCTGTGTCTCTTTAATAGGGTCCCAATGGTTAGACAGTTTTGGGTTGGGGGGGGGGGAGGGAGTGTTCTCTCAGATCACCCATCTGCAGGGAAACAAAACAAAAGAAAACAAACAAAAATACCACCAATTTATCATGTAGTAACCTAACTACAAAACAATAAGATTTTTAATATTTAAGATAGGTTTATTTCACTATTATTTTATTGGTAAATATTGGCAGCTACTTTTATTGTAGCTGTTGTTGCTTTTCCTCTTGATCAAGAAATGCTAATGGTGGGCGGGTCAATTGTCGCGGAAGTGCCGGTTGCCATGGTCAAGATGTCTCCTTAACAACATAACGTTAGCTGGTTGTGAGAGCATCAGATTTCTATTTGCTTTGCTTTGCTGACACGTAAAGTATTTCATTCTTTGTTATAAAAATCGTATGTTGTCGGACGATATACTATTCATTAAATTTGCTCCTTAAGCGTGTTTGCCACCTATTACGCTATCTATCTATCTATCTAGCTATCTATCTATCTATCTAGCTACTTGACTAGATGGCTAGCTACCTAGCTAGCTAAGTAATTAAAATTGTATTGAGTTAGCTAGATAGCTACCTAGTTAGTTCGCTAGGTTAGATAGCTAGATATGTGTTCGGAACCTGTTACAAGTAAAAGGTAAAGTAACAGTGCCTTTATTCACTGAGTAATTCAGGACTGGTTAATATTGAATTTTAGGTAGCTAGTTAGCGTTAGTGAACACTAGCTAGCTAAGCTAAGTAGCTAGATAATATTTATAGTCAGCTAGCTAGCTATTCCTTGTTATACAGTAGCTTAACTAAGCTAATTTAGCCAGCTAGCAAATTATCCAAAGTTAAGTGCTGAAATAATACAACCGGAAATGTATTCACATAATTTACATGATTAGGTAATTAACGCTAACCTAGATAACTCTAGCTAGTATTTTCAAAATACCTGTCAAAGACAATTTCGAGTTTGTGATGTTATAAAATCATTTTGCTTTTATAAACTGAGGATGACTTAGCTAGCTATCATCTGACTAATTACGTTATCTCCTGACTAGCCAGCTACATGTCTGCCGGTGCTATAGAACCAGCTACCTAAAATATGGCAGAAACGGGCGACAACAAGAAGGAGGAGGCGGACTATAAGAGATTGCACAGCTTCCCTCTGATCAGGGTAAGATTCTACAGGTTTCTTTCTTATTCGGCATTTAACGAGCAGGTTTTCTAGATAGCTGGATAGATTTTGCGTAAGGTAAAAGCATCTTGATATTGGTTTAAGGGTCATCTAGGTCTAGTTTATATTTTGGAGTTCGTCGGAGAGCTAATATTTTACTTCTTTGCACATTAAAACTTTCAAGTAGCTAAGAGTACAAACTGGGTCAGTGGAGTATTTATTGGCTATTGAAGAATGGGCTAACATGTATAACTAAGTTTGTGCTACATTGTGTGTGTGTGTGTGTGTGTGTGTGTGTGTGTGTGTGTGCGTGCGCGCGCGCGCGCGCATGCTGTTGTTCTAAGGGTTCCGTATGTATGGAGGAGTTTTGAAATATGCGTCCGTTCCCTGCTATTTAAAATAGAAATAAAAATATTTTTTGACCCGCTGAGGTAATTAATGTGGTGTGTTGATTAGGCAGCAATTTGCAATTGAATAAACGCTTTGTGTTTTCATTCAATGTGAACACAGTATCCATACAATTGCCACACACAGCTGATTGACGCACACCTGAAAATAGAGGGACGGAGTCCATCTCACTACTGGTGACTGATGTTGTGATGCAAACATGTCACAGTGTTACACGACAGCTGTCCCTCTTTTTGAAATGTCTCTATCTGTGTATTTTTCTCTGCCTCTCGGCACCCTCATTCTCTCTTCTGTCTTGCTCTGCTGTGTCTGTCAGTTTAGCTCACTCTTAGCTGTCTCACTTTAATGAGCCTGTCGCAAAGATTTTCACTCTTAGCACCTTATTCTTTAGTCTCTTTTGCTTTCTCTCCCTCATGTTTTCAGCCACACAGTGCCTGCTGTCTCTCACTTCCACAATTCTCACTCAGCATTGTTACCCTTTCAGTGGACCCTCTCAGCTGTCTGACAGTCTCAGCAGTCTTTCTTTCTCCTACAGCATACAGACATGCCAGAGGAGATGAGGGTGGAGACAATGGAGCTGTGTGTTACTGCGTGTGAAAAGTTTGCTTCCAATAATGAGGTGTGTGTTTGACATGTTTGTCCCAGGTACCATTGATGAAGGGCCAATACAAATTGTGCATGGCAACAAATTAAGTTGATGAAGTGTATACCTACAGTATGTTTAAAGTAAAGCACTTGGTGAGTAAAGCACTTGGTGAGCACTTGGTGAGTGATAAGAACAAGGGTTCTCAAACCTTTTGTTGGCGACCTCTTACAGGGGAGAAAATATCCCAAGGGCCCCTCATATTCGTTCAGCGTAATTGTTTTCTGACTGGTATATTCCTAACTCTTTCGCCTGAAAAATTTAGTTTTGCCCTTATATTCTGTGTACTTTATAATCAGATGTTGAGTTAGCTTGGCTGGCATCAGGGCTAGCACCCGAAGGCACATGATGCGTTTTGGTCTCCTGTCACTGTTCTCAATAATACCAAATTTGATATAACTGTTGTCATATTTTATTTCGTAGTTTGAACATAGTGTCACTAGATGATGTGGACTGACTAATATATTTCTCCATGATCTCCATGATTTGATAAACACTGGACTGGAATGTCTTTAGATTCAGCTAACTGCATGTGTTAAATATCCTTTATAAATAAATTTAAAAAACTTTCATATATTACCTTAATAAATAAAGGATTGTTTGATTAATTAGTCAGTTAGTGAATTATATGATAAGATTGATAGTCATTCATTCAGCTGCAGGTGTGTAATGTGCTTGTTTGTGGGTCTCTCTGTGTGTCTGTGCTTCCAGAGTGCAGCCAAGATGATAAAAGAGTCGATGGACAAGAAGTTTGGCAGCTCATGGCATGTGGTGATCGGAGAGGGCTTTGGCTTCGAGATCACACATGAGGTGAAGAACCTCCTGTACATGTTCTTTGGGGGCAGTCTGGCAGTATGTGTGTGGAAGTGCTCTTAACACTTGCACACACAAACACACCCACAGCACACACCCTTAGTGAAGCACAAACAGCTGACAAATCCGAAGATCTGAACCGCGGCACATGCTCACTCCTGCACTAGTCCTGGAGACCCCACCCCGCCCTCCTGCACAGCTCCACATTTCCCCATTTGACCACACCTTACTCACATCATGAATCCTTATCACGCCCTTCGTGAAATCAGTTGGACTTGTTACAGAGTCATGGTAGATACAGGAAAGCATGAACCTATGCAAGTGGTCCCCCCAGCTGTGTGTGTGTGTATGTATGTGCATTAGCATAGCTGTGTTTGTGGAGACCCAACATAGAAAAATGCAGTCATTTGTCTCACCCCCCACCCCCCCTTAAATTTATCAGGAGAAACACGACATTTCACGTTTTTAGTTTTTCTATCCAACAATACTGGATCTCAGTACTCAAAACCAACAATGCTGGATCTCTGTTCTGCCAGACCATCTGGGTGTTGAGTTCCATCTCTACTCTTTCTCTCATCTCTGTCGCTTTCTTACTTGTTCCTTCCCTCTTTCATCTCTCTCACTCTCCCTTTCTCTCTCCTCCCTTCTTTTCATCCTCACCCCTCACCAACTGTCTATCTCTGTTTTTCACTTTAATATCTGTTGCCTGGGAAGTACTTTTTCATAAGAAATATATATTTTTCCAGTCTCAGTATGTGAATATCTCATGTATATATTTTATAGAATATAATTGTAAATTTTGTACATTTGTGAAATTGTTAATTGTTGTATAATAAAACATCACTGATACAATCAGCTTCTTAAAATGCTTGCATCAGCCTGTTCTTTATTGTGATGTGATGTCATTTTGCATGTCTGCATCTCACATAATGTTGCTTGTAATAGTTCAACAGATAGTTCTTTTTTTTTTTTTTGTTGTTGTTGTTGGTGGTGGTACACAAAGACCACAGTTTTGATTTCCAGGGAGCACGTCCTGTAATGCCAATAAATCTTATATAAACATATACAGTTATTTGATAAATACTTATGTTGCTCTGTATAAGAGCTTCTGTCAAATGCTGTTAATGTAACTACAAATATACAAGCTGTCAGCCTTCACATGTGTGGAGGCAAGAGGCTCCCTGCTGGTCCTCTGGTGCAGATGCAGTGTGTCTGCTTCTATGCTTTTGTGACTCAGTATCATGTCTGAAGTGCGTTAGTCGCTGAGGTCCAAGCGAGACTATCACCGCCTACAGAGCAGTTTTGGAATGGTGTTTGTTTGATCAGATTTCTCAATTCCAAAAAAACGGGAACATTGTTATTGTGATTATTTTGTGCTGCCAAACCTAGAAAAAACTTAATTGACAAGAATGTTTATTCCCCCCACCCCCCACGCTCTCTCTCTCGCTGTCACTCAGAGATTTGAGAACCATAATAATGGCATTGCAGAAAGATTGTAACCTGTTGCTTGGGTGTATTTATTCTGAGTACTCTGACAGGGTTCTATCTTAATAGTATCTTTAAGCTCTGGCCTATTGTACAGGTATAAGGATTTCTACCATGGAAAGAAGAAAGCAGTGTTGTTGCTCTGGATAAGAGCATTTGCTAAATGAAAATGTAAATGATAAGAATGAGGGCTCCAAAGCCCTTTCTTTCAGTAACAGCCCTGGTCAGGATGAGTGTGTTTGTGTGTGTGTGTGTGTGTGTGTGTGTGTGTGTGTGTGTGTGTGTGTGTGTGTGTGTGTGTGTGTGTGTGTGTGTGTGTGTGTGTGTGTGTGTGTGTGTGTGTGTGTGTTTCACAGAAAGAGTATGTATTTGCGTATATGCAATGTATTTAGTGTGGAGTTCAGAGTTATAGTTGACAGATTATTGCGCAAGGAAGTGTAGCAATTGGACTGTGTGCATCTGTTTATTGAGAAGGTCAATGTCAAGTCATAGTGCCCCTTGGCACACACACACATGCACACACACATCATGTGTGCATTTTATAGATTGTATTTATTAGGAATATGTAATTAAACATTAATTCTGCTATTTAACCTTCTTGACTGGTTGTTGTGTATCACACATAACACAAACATAAACGCACACATGAACAGAAGAACTCTGACAGAGCCTGTGCTAAACTCTTCTCAAGCTCTACAAGGTTGTTGTGGTGATGCTGTCTTGTTCAGACCTATAGACACAGAAAGTCTGTGATGCACAAGCCAGCCCCTATCATTTCCTGTCCCATGTTATGTCTGGATGTCTCACTGCTTGTTCACCCAGGGAAATAGCTGTTCTTCTGTGTCACTAGTGGGCGACTTGTCTCTCTGCATACAAGGCTTCTGATCTTTCTAGAGAGGAGCTGGTCTTACTGTAGACTGTAATAATGACTGCTGATCTTTCAGCAGAATAGATGAATGATTGGTGCATCTCTAGGTTACAAGGACTGCTGGCACATGGGACTGCTGGTCTCTGTGTAGGCTTACAGGACTGCTGGTCTCTCTGTAGGCTTACAGGACAGCGGGTCTTTTCAAGCTTATGGGATGGCTAGTATCTGTAGCTTATGGAATAGTTGCATTCTTTGTGGCATGAGACCTCTGTAGGCATTCTGCAAGGGCAAAGACAATCTTCTGAGTGTGCCCTTAACACACACACAAATGCGCACACACAGAGGGTGACCAGGGGAAGAGTAAACATACATCAGATCAGCCTAACCTGGCAGTGTTCCTTTTTGTTTGACGGAAAGAGAGATAGAAGGAGAGCAAGCAGATGAATAAAGCAGTGCAGTATAGTGAAATTCTCTCTCTCCCATTCCTGTGGGGATGACAGTGAAGATCAGAGGAGCCACAGAGACAGGCAAGTACTGCCATACTGGACTACACTGCTCTGTATATTTCGGTTTTAGTTTAGCTGTAGCTCTGAGAACAGACTGGAAGCTCACGTGAGTCTGCATTACTGTATATTACTCTGCCTTGTGCTCTTCCACCAATAGATTAGTCATGGGACTCTGTGTTTTCCATCTTTCTGTGTCAGTATGAGAGTGTGTCGGCATCGCTGTTTACTGGGCGCATTTGCCATGCTGCTGTGTGCCTCGGTGGCCCTGCACCTGCTGGTGGCTCTGTTCCTCTTGTCAGCACATCACACGACCTGCGAGCTCTCTCAGTGTTTATTCACCCAGCCGCACGATGACCTCACCTCAGCCAACCGTTCACACCCGGCCCCTTCCCACATGGCTGCCGTCACCGGACGGTGGAAGCAGGAAGTGCGTGCTGGAGAGGTGAACATTACCAAACTGGAGGCTCTGTTCTCCCACGCACTGTACAACCTGCATGCCCCACCCTCTCATGACGATGACTGGCTGCTGAAAGTCCGCTCCAAAGGAAGTGAGGGGCACAATGAGGAGCAGTGGTGAGACACACACACACACACACACACACACACACACATGCACGCAAGCACAGGGCTGAGTTGTGACATGCAGAGTTGTGACATTTCTCTACATACCCCGTCACAGTGTTAAGTTGTTTTTCCCTGCAGAATTGTTACTCTGCAAGTATTGTTACCCTGCAGATATATATGCTTCTGCATTGAGTGTGAAGGTTGGCATAAAACAAGCCAAAAACCTCGCCTCACTTACCTTTGTCCTGCCCATTCAGGTTGAGTGACAGCAAGGAAGGCTATGATCCTATCCAGTGGAACACCAGTACTGAAACCCACCCACCTTGGCTGCGCTTCCACCTGGGCATCTCTCGCTGGCAGCTCTACCAGCACAGGGACGCCAACGTGGCTGTTCTCCTCCAGCAGCTGGCAATCAACCGCATCGTCAGCGCAGGTGGCCACCGCCCCCTTTACCCTGACTGCCTGAACACCCAGTAGAGCTGCAGTCCTGCAGACAGAGATTAGGGAGACATCTAGAGGTTAAAAATGACTCTTGCAGAAAGGACTCTACACACAAAAAAGACTTTTATATGTTGATCTTTTCCACAAAGAGCAAGTATATAAAGCTTTAGAAAGAGTTATATATAAAATATGAGGCTTTAAGAATAGTTTTTTCTGTTCCTTATGGGCATAGGTTAAGTCACATTTGGACAGACATATTGGCATGCTGGATATAAACAATTAGACTGAAAGCTTTGTTTCAGTTAAATTCAGTTCTGTTCATTTTAGCTCAGGCATGCTTTATTGATACAGTTATGAGAATAGCTTTTCTAAACCAGTGTTGCCAAAGCATATTTTCTATTGACAATATAAGGGCTTAACTTTGTTTACTGTGGTCTCCTTTATCACACATTCCAGTTCAGAAGACGGGGGGAACTCAGCTGAAGTTGCTGTTGACGTTCCCCAATTACGGTCAGGCTCTCTTTAAGCCAATGAAGTGAGTCTAAAATGTGACCACACAGTATACAACACATGATCACACAGCAAATGGCACATAACCACACAATGTACAATGTGAGACCTCACAGCTTACCTCAGCAACAGCTATAGCACATAAAGTGCCTTATGACTGCAAACACAGCCCCACCCACCCTATGCTCTGTTATTCAGATGTATCAGCCTGTATTTAGTGATTTGGGTTTTACTTGCTATGTACAAATATAGTAAATGTTAGTTATCTGATTTCAGTTTCCCATAAGTAGTAGCTCCTATAATTGCCACATCTACTGCCAATTTTTCATAAATCTTAATGGATTCTGATAGGCTACAAAGAATTTGAATACCTATACCCTTAGGAATTAGGAATCTCTGTGTAGGGTTATGATTAGAACTATGATAGGGGTTAATGGTGTCTCTGAGAGTTAGAGAGTTAGAGAGGGCTATCTGTTAACCCATCTGAGTTTCCACATAGTCACAAGATTGAATTATGTTTCATGATCAGTTGTGGCGAAATTGGAGACATTTGGGTGATGCTACCGAACATGGTGCTGTCCATTGGTGGTGGTGTCACTGTGCTTCAGTGGTACTGGGAGCTGTGGAAGCTTCAGGCTGCTCCGTCAGGCCTGTCCTTTTGTTTTATTGCAGGCAGGAGAGGTATGAGGAGACCAACGTGAACCTCTTCTACTTCTCGGACTTCGAGAGGCACAATGCTGAGATTGCAGCCTTCCATCTGGACAGGTGCCAGGGAGGGGTGGTGTAACCGTTCCGAGTGTTGCATAGCATTTTTGAAACTGACCATCAAAACTAAGATTGCGTGCTCTCTGTTCCTCATTCTGTCTCTCTTTTGTTCTGTTTCACCCCCTTTCCTCATCCCTTCCTTTTCTCTCTCTCTCTCTCTCTCTGCTTCCCTCTTGCACACTCTCTCTCTTGCTCTGTCTCTCTCTCCTGCTCTCTGTTGATCAACACCCTCATTACTCTTTCTTCTTCTGTTTCTATAAGGATCTTGGGTTTTAGACGCGTGCCTCCAGTTGTGGGTAGGCTGATTGACGTCATTAAGGAGATTAAAGATGTCACTACAGACCACAAACTAGCCAGAACCTTCTTCACCTCTCCAGGTTGGTTCTCTCCAGCCAGGGCAGGCAGGCTCATGATCCTCTTCAAAGAGACTTAAACATTTTTGGTGTTTTATTATTATTTTTGCTTATTTGTTTAGCAACAGTTAGGATTTCATTAGGTGACTTTTGTTAACTCAAATTCATGATGTCCTCACTATCTTGAAAAGAAAAAAATCTCTCACTGTAATGCTAATATCAGAGGTGTTTACTTTATAATTTAGAGGTTTTTTGTACAAAATAATTTTAATTATAATAATTTTATTATAATAATCTTCCTTTAGTGTTATCACTTTACCGTTATGAAATCTCTGTGTGTTTTAAGAGGTGTTGCGTCAAGTCTTTTGGTTCCTGTGTGTTTTTCACTCCCTGCTGTTGCATGTGTCAGTGGGCAACACGTGTTTCTATGGCCAATGCTCGTATTACTGCTCCACGGAGCACGCCGTATGCGGCCGTCCCCGGACCCTGGAGGGCTCCCTCGCTGCCATGCTGCCTGACCTGTCACTGTCCCCGCGCCGTACCTGGAGGAACCCGTGGAGACGCTCATACAGCCGCAGCAAGCTAGCGCTGTGTGTAGACTGTGTGTGTGTGTGTGTGTGTGTGTGTGAGTGTGTGCATCTAGAAGAGGAACAGGGGCGGCCAACTAAAGAACACTGTCTAGTGCAATCCTTTGACTTCCCTGTCCTGGCAATGAACCAATCGGATTTAAGATTACTGTCATTATCATATGAAATAATATAGCCAAGATATGAAAGAGCAATAAAAGCTTGTGCTGTGGATGTTCTCTGTGGCAGTGAGAGTTGAAGCAGGTGTGTTTGACAAGAGCAATTCACAACATGTGCTGGGCTCTCACTCTGCAGGACAGGAGGTCAACACCCATTGTATTTGATTATTGCTGACAAAAAGTACATTCAAGCATTAAGCACAATGATTGTTTACAGAGCAGTGATTGGATTATTATTTAATATATGGTGAAAATATGTAAATGGATACTGGCATATGATTACAGATGGGAGACAACTCCAACTTACTGCAATTCAGTAAAGAAGACTCCACCCTATGACCAAGGCACTCGATTGGTGGATCTCATAGATATGACCATCCTGGACTTCCTTCAGAGTAAGAGCTGGTCATCAGATCACTGAATTAAATGATATAAAAGGAGATATTCTCCTTTCACAATTAAAATGAGTTTTGCAATACTTTGATTGAACTCTCCCTTCTGTTGCGCCCTACTTCTCTGCTGTGTAATTGGCCAGGTAATATGGACAGACACCACTACGAGACATTCGAGATCTTTGGCAACAACACGTTCCTCATCCACCTGGATAATGGGAGGGCGTAAGTGTTTATGTCCGGAGCTGCAATACATGTGGTCAGGATCGCATACATTTGTCTGAACATGTTTTGTGTATGTGTTTATGTGTGTATGTGTGTGTGTGTGTGTGTGCATGCCACAGGTTTGGTCGCTACTCTAAGGACGAGCCCTCTATTCTCACGCCGCTGGTGCAGTGCTGCAGGTAAGTCTGATTGTCAGTTGGTACATTAGAGTTGCATGTTGTGTCTGTCTTAAAACAGACATGTCCTGGAAGTGCACAGTGGCTAGTGGCTGGTGGACCAATTGCTAGCCACTTGTCCATCATTCCTGAGCAAGTGGGAATGTCACAACCTCCTTTTGTCTGCCGGCTGTGGGTGTTGACATCACTACCAGTCTCCATTCTGTGATCTATGTGCAAATTTGTGTGCTAGAAATGTTTGAGGAAGTCTTCTCACATGAGCCTTTTGTTGTTGTCTACTGTTTCTTTCTTTTGTTTTTCACGTCATCTCTTTTTCTCTATCTGTCTGTTCTCCATCATTATTGTATGTCTCTGCTGTGTCCCTCAAACACACATCTCCATCTCCCTCCCACCCTCTCTGTCTCGCTCAACATCTTTTTCTCTCCTTCTTTTAATCTCCCTCTCTTTCCCTCTCCCTCTCCCCATCTCCCAGGATCCGCCGTTCGACATTATCGCGTCTGCGCCTGCTCTCTCTGCCCGAGTACCGTCTCAGTGATGTCATGCGGGCGTCGCTGTCACATGACCCGCTGGCCACCGTGGCCCCCATGCTCGCTGAGCCACACCTCTCTGCGCTGGACCGCCGACTGGACACTGTGCTCCAGGCCATCCAGCGCTGTCTGCTCCAGTACGGTGATGTCATATACAACGACATCCCCAACTATCCGGGCTAGCAGTGCGCACTGACTGCCTTAACACTATGATGACATATGGTGGTCTTGTAGACTGACTTACCCATTAACTGACTGGTTTACTGTAATGATTGTCATTACTGTAATAATGCTCAGTCATTGAGAATTGTTGACGGATTTAACACAGTTCCTGCCGGAAAATGTAACTGACACCACACAGACACCGGGAGTGTTTTTGATTGAACATAGTCAAATGTGAGTTTTCTAGTAAATGTGAATGCAATAAAGTCTGAGCAGAGCAATGTAATATTCAGCAATGAGTTTAAAGTGCACAATGATAAACTCCAGTTTATTTCCATTAATGGTGTAAACCATTGAAAACAAACACTAAATCAAATAAAAGAAAGACCAGCAGAAGAGTTGGCATGGGGAAAACAAGCTTAGGTGACTTGGCATGACAGATGGCACTTTTTATGTACAACAGTTTCACATCAACACCAATTGAGACATGGGTGGATATCCTGCCTTTTACACCCTGGTCCCTTTTTTCCATATTCTGCTAAAAGCACACAACAGCTTCTGTAACAATGCAATTATTTGTAAGGAAGATTTACATTTTGCATTGCTTAGATTGGACTGGCATCTTAATTTTTGTTTCAGAGCTGGACACAATAGTGGACACAATAGTTTACAACTAGTTGCTAATTGTTTTTGTTTGGGGGTCAGAGGTCCAAAGTTATGATTTGCAACTATCAGGTAGTATTAATAAATATATGTAAATATGAAGGACTAATTGTCCAAAATGCTAATAGGCCTACTGTTTATTTTTCATAACAAACAAGCTCGACTACGTAGTAAAATGTCAACTGTAATGACAGTGGTTTTGTTTTCCTTAAACATATGGCAGTGTAGAAAGGGAAGGAAATGTGAGGTGTTTCCATAGTCTGAAGTAACCACCCCATCTAACCATTCATGCCCACACACCGCTAGCTCACTCTGTAGTTAGCCCATGGTGAAAAGATCCAGGAGGATGTACGTAAGAGAATTTTGCTATAATAGTTTTATAATACCTTTCTATTTTCTATACTTATACCACATTTCTAAATATACCATAACTTTTATACCATTAACGGTTTATGCCATTTTTTTTCTTGTTTTTTTGAAAGCATGGGCTTCAGTGTCAAACTATTGATCATCCTGCTGGATATTTCAGGTGGGATAACTATTTTAGTCTTGGTACTACAGCAAATCTTGATATTATATTTAATACTAATGGGATGAACTCTAATAGACTGGTGTGTCATAATAGGAAATACAGAAAAATAGAGAAGGACCATAGAACAAAAGAGAGCAGTGAGATCTTTAGCTCTTCTCTCTCTGTCTCTCTGTCTCTGTCTCTGTCTCTGTCTCTGTCTGTCTCTCTCTCTCTCTCTCTCTCTCTCTCTCTCTCTCTTGCTCTCTCTAATGGTACATAGAGCATGTAGATGGCTCAGTGGTTCCCTTCTGTTTTTAGGCTTAATAAATGTACTTGTGGAATTAAAAGAAGTCCTTGACATAGAGTGGTGTGAATAAGTGTTTGGCCCTTCCTGATATCTTATTTTTTTTGCATGTTTGTCACACTTAAATGTTTCATATCATCAAACAAATTTAAATATTAGACAAAGATAACACAAATAAACACAAAATGCAGTTTTTAAATGAAGGTTTTTATTATTAAGGGGGAAAAAAATCCATACTTACATGGCTCTGTGTGAAAAGGTGATTTCCCCCTAAACCTAATAATTGGTTGGGCCACCCTTAGCAGCAACAACTGCAATCAAGCGTTTGCGATAACTGCAGTGCTGTGAATTTTGGCTCACTCATCTTTGCAGAATTGTTGTAAAACATTTAAGTGTGACAAACATGCAAAAAAAAAAGATATCAGGAAAGGGGCAAACACTTTTTCACACCACTGTACATGGTACTTTACATGTAAAACATACTTACAGTCATAATCATAATTGAAAAGAACATTTACATATTGGTGATCTCAGTAATGCTAAGACGCTGATGAATTTCCCACTTTTGGACAGATCTGAGAACATTGCTTCAGCTCTTGTAATGGTTAAGACGAGGGCACAGTTCAAGAAAGCTACTTTTAGATCAGCACAGTTTAAAGACTATTGAATCATAAAAACAAGCTGGATGAATGACGAGTGAACAGAGGAAACTCCTTGGCACTGAAAGGGACCCTGATGTTTGTCTTATATAGATTAAGATTTTAAGATTAACAGTGTACAAATCTGATGTAATATTGTCAGAAGCAACATTGTTTTATGAGGCTGGCAAAGTCTTTGGAGCCATGGAGGTGTAACTGACTGTAAATAACTGAAATTTAGGGGTGCATTTGTATCATATATGAAACTGTGGACTATTCTAAGATTACAAATGGTTTTATTTGGTTTTATGTTTATATATATATATATATATATATATATATATATATATATATATATATATATATATATATATATTAATATGCATCAGTAAGTTGTTTTTTGCTGTTTTTTTTAGTTTCAGCTTCTGTGGTTCAGAGTGTAAATGTAACATGCACTCCTCAGACCATCTGTGCTCTGCGGGAGTCAAAGGTGGAGCTGATGTGCTCTTACTCACACATCAACACCACAACAGTCTTCTGGTTCAGCCCCAAACAGAAAGCTAAATGGAGGAATGAAGAACATCCAGAGGATTTAGCATTAGACTCAGACTACGCAGGACGTGTGAGTTACACTGAGACCACGAGGTCCAGCTCAACTCTTACAATAACAGACCTGAGAGAGAGAGACTCAGGGGAATATCACCTCATGCTCTTTACAAATACAGGAGAGAAATATCACAGCTCCACAGCAGTCAATCTAACAGTTACAGGTAATAAAGGGGCTATTGTAGCAACCTGTTAAGTTACTGTTTAGTTATTTTTGTCTAATCTTTTAAGTTATAACTATTTAGATCTGCAGGTGAGAGTGGCCCCTGCCTATGGATTGCAAAAGGGTCTCACCTGCAGCACTTCCTGTACCCTCACCAGTATCCCGGAGCGTTACTACTGGTACAAGAACGGACAATATACAAACAAATTCACAGAGGGCAACAGAGTCCATTATTTATTCAGCAGTGATGAAGGCAGTTACTCCTGCTCAGTCTATGGCTTTAATGATATACTCTCCCCTCCAATGTGTGAGTGTGAATTTTTCCTCAGTATTTAGTTAATGGACACTGTGATTTTACAATTACAAACTGGTAGTCGGATGACTTAATTTGCTAAAAATCGATTTATAGGGTTAAAGTGTTGCTCCCTTCATAATCACAGACAGAAGGGGAAGAGGTTAAAGGTCAAGAAGCTGATGAAGCCTGGGAGGTCAAAGGGGGGGGGGAAATCTCACACTGACTCATGATGGTCTTAATGGAGATGTTGAGGCTTTGAAAGGGACTTTCTTCAAGAATAAAATACAGATGAAACCAAGACTACTTTCAGAATGACAGAGTGCTGCTTTAAATTATATCATTTAATGGCTTGTTATCATTTCAGGTGTTTTTAGTAAGACATGTTGGAGTGTGACATACACAGACAGAAGAGTGTGTTTTGTGGAGGGATCATCAGTGGAGCTTCCCTGCACTTACTCATATCCCAGTAATGAGAAAGTTGAACACACATTCTGGTATTATGTTCGTCCAAATGAGGATCCACAGGACCTGAGTCAGGAAGAGCAGTTTACTGGTCGAGTGGAGTATGTTGGAGATGAAGAGAAAAACTGCACTCTGAGAATCAGAGAACTGAGGAAGAGTGATTCTGGAGAATATCGCTTTAGATTCAGCGGTAAAACTAGAAGAGCAGTATTCAGTGGTAAACCAGGAGTCATTGTGAATATTACAGGTACCTGCCCATACCAGTCTAATAATAAATTATCATCATCATCAAAAACAACAACAACATTATTATTATTATTGATAATAAATGTTATTTTTGTTGTTGCTGCATACAGATCTGCAGGTGAGAGTGAGTCTCACCCCAGTATCAGAGGGACAGACAGTAACACTGAGCTGCAGCTCCACCTGCACTCTGCCCTACAACCCCACCTACATCTGGTACAAGAACGGACAGCCTGTAACCAACAAACCCACCAAACACAACAAGCTGTACCTGCAGTGCAGTGAAAATTCAGATAACTACTCCTGTGCTGTGAGAGGACATGAGGAACATCGCTCTCCTGCTGAAACCATTCATGCCAAATGTAAGTCTTACTAGAAGCAAATTCCAGTAATCCTGGCAGTAATCTACATCTAGATGAATTTGCTTTTGTGCTTTCTGGTGTTTTGGCTTTAAACATGTGCTAATGTGTCTACATTTGGATGTTCTGCTCACAATGTAAAATTGAGAGTCAGAAAAATCATAAATATATTCAGGTTTTTTTTGTCTGTTTCAATCTGATGTTGCATATGACTCCTATTATTATTATTTACATTTATATAGCACTTTTGTCATACTCAAGAACACTTTACAGACACACACACACACACACACACACACACACACACACATATATATATATATAAATAAGCTTTTACAATCACTCACATACCAATGAGAAGTGGCAGCCAATTTGCACACAGTGTACTCTCCATCAGAAACCAGGTGCAGAGGAAGGGGAGGAGGTTAAGACCAGGACAGAGCACCAACCATCACTGGACACACACACACACACACACACACACAGGTCGCATTCATACAGGACAATTTATAGTGTCCAATCAACCCAACCTCTGTGTTTTTGGACTGTGGTACATGGAAGAACAGGGAGAACATAGAAACTCCACCCAGATAGGGACTTGCCCGAGACCGCTGAGAGGCAAACGTGTTAACCAATAAGCCACTGTGCTTCTCCTGGTTTATCTCTGTAGGTCCAGAGGGGAGAACAGTGTTAAAGCATGTCACAGTGGGAGTGGCAATCTGTCTGGCTCTAATACTCCTCACAGGAGCTCTGTGGATGTGGTATGTGATCTGTTAAAAATATGTGTGATGATCTCAAAATGACTTTCACAGATATGCTTGAAAGAAGGATGTTTGTTTGTCAGGAGGAGAAACTCCAGGTCAGCTGAAGACCACAAAAGGTTTGAGAAGAAAGCAGAGGTGAGTATGTTCAAGAGCAGAGATTATGAAATCATGTCACATGATCAAAAATGACACAATTCCTGTGTCTGTTTTCTTTCTCCCTCAGTGCGACTTTGCTCCTGTGTATGATAATGTCTCAGCCTTGCCCAAGACCTCTGATCCCTCACAGAACACTTCAGATGTTCATGATGGCATTCACTACTCCAGTGTACATTTCAAACACTTCCACACACAAGCATCTCAGTTGCCTCCTTCCTGGCCTGACTTTAACGCCTCCGAAGAGCACAGTGTTCATTATGCTGCAGTGAACTTCAGCAGACATGCTGCTGCCACCCAGTGAGGATAATAGTGCATTATGCCATTCTCATAACATCTGCTGGTGGCTGTATCTTATTAGAGGTCTTTGGTAGCTCAGTCAGCTTAGTCTGAGACCTGCAGATAGATTCAAAAACACAAACCCTGCCTGTAAGGGAGAGAAAGGACACAGGACTGTGGAGAGGACAGAGCTGTAGACGCAGATATGGAACCTGGAGAGATGTTGGGATTTTCCATTCTAGATCTGTTTTGCAGCAATCAACCAATGACTTGAAAAAACAGAAAGCTATTGGTGAATTTGAGCTTATGGGCCAGAGTCATGAAGCTCGAAGGTAACTGTTGTACGCCTTACAAAATGCGGGACACGGTATATACACCTATTCATGAAGTTACCATGGAGATAATAAACACACAGCTGTCAGCTTTTCGCTGCGCTAGAGTCACCTGTACAAAAGATGAAAGCCAACACGTATATTAGTCCATTCATAAAGACCCACGCCCATATACAGACTAACCCCAGTCGTGAGGCCAAGTGTTATTTTTGCAGCTCGCTTTTCGATTATGAATCGCTAATGTCATGTGCAAATCAAGACAAAATGCAGTAGCACCATAAATAACGCAATGGTAAAACACGCTGGCAGACCACATTTATAAATAAGGAAACATGTTACCGCGGCACTATTTGATGTTAACGTCACGTTAAATAAGGCGATATGTTTTATAAATTTGGCCCAGTATGTCTCAGAGCACTAGGCACAACAGTAGTGTGTTAATGATGTGTCGATAAATTGTGAACATGTTTTAGTCGTGTGGTTGTTTTCTTCTCCCTCGTCCACGCCGTGAGGATCGCCGTGAGGAAAACTCTGATCTTGCTCATATCCTTAAGGTGATAAAATGCCAGTTTAGTAACTGAGTTGATGTGACTGCTAAAACTGAGATCAGAGTTGATTAGTTTGCCAAGATTACGAGCTAGCGCTTTAAATTTGATATTTTAAATAGCGATTTCAATTTTTAAATAGATAGGCAGCTAGTCTGTGCCTCTCATTGCTCATCCCAAATAGAATAATCTCTGTTTTATCTCTATTTTAGTGCAGATTTGGCCCATCCAGTTAATAATGTGCTCACAGTTAAGATCCACTTAGTGTAATAGTGAGTTTAAGGGAAACATAGTTGATAGGGAAGAGGGTCAAGTCAATCTAAGTATTGTCTACATAGCTTTATTGAACTTTACTATACAACTGTAATAGGACAGCCCAAAGTTTTGTAAGAAAACATCAGATCCAGTAAGGAAAAGTACAGTGATTTAGAATTGGACTGAACACACTCCTCTGTTGAGTCCCTCATTTCAACTCACGTTTGCGCTGGTCTCCTCACTCCTGCTGCTGACAGCTGTAGCTCGCCTCCTGGTGGAGAACCACAGTAATAACATCACCAGTTTCACACTGCAGTTACTACCCTCTGGAGAAAGTGAATTTAACCCTGTTGATGGCACTGTGTGACCCTATACTGTAAACATCAAAGCAAAGACTCTCTGGACTGAGCAGTAAACAGCCTACGCATTGGCAGGGTGTGCAATATCAATGTGGCTTCAGCTTTTTACCTCATCCATAGACAGACAGCAATGAGAGTCAGAAACAAACCCACAGTGACTCCAGAAGCTGCGTATGTCCCAGCTGGGTTCCCTGCATCAGGAAGGAGAGGGCAGCATGTTACACAGACGTGTGAACAGTCACAGAAGTCTTGCTGTATGATCTCATCAAACTGACATTGGAAATGGAAGTGCAGGATAGTTGTCTTAAAATCTCTTTTTTTCCTGGCTGTTCATATTCATGCTTGAAAGCGGCCCATATGTGTCAGGTATATGAAGATTTAACTATGCACTGGTGCGTGACATTTCAGTTAGTGTGGAGACGTTTGTGCACATGTATGGTGGGACTGGACTGTGGATGTAGGACCACCTGTTCTGTGTGTGTACACTTAAGAAAACATTCTTAACACATCTCACAATAGTGCATAACACATCCAGAAGGGTGGTGGCGGAGTTGTGCTGTCCCAGCTGGTTGTGAGCGGTGCAGTAGTAGTTTCAAGTTTCAAGTTTGGATTATTTGTCACGTACATAGTCATACACGGTATAAATCACAGTGAAATGGTTTTGTGAGTGCTCTGTCCAAATGTTTTCTGGCTTAGCTCGCTGGTCATTGTTATCCAAGCATCTGTCATGTTTGCTTTACATAGTTGCTTGTGCAAACCTCTGCTGGTGTAAGTCATGTGATTTTTTTTGTAGCCTGCTTCCTTTTTGTCATCATGTATTCCTATACTCTCCGTATTGGCTCTAGGACCCTGGACCGTGATTATGACTGATTTTGGATTTGCTCCTAATAAAACTCACTCTTCTTACCATGTGTGTCCACCTCGTAATTGATCCATATTACAACATGTAAAAAAAACCGAAACAAAACCCAACAATTTATTCCCCAAATACTGGCAACTATTAAATATGTCTAAAAATGCTGTAGTTGTCTTATGTCTTAGCCATATGTGACTCAGCATGAGTTGACTGTAATCTAGTAGAAGTTGCCAGTGACACAGAGTGAGTGCAGTTTAAAGTGAGGACAAGAGCAAGAGACAATGAGAACACAAACAAAACACACAGATGTAGTACTGCTGAACCAGCTAGCCAGTGCCCACAAATGTATAGAGCCCTCAACAGTGAAAGGTGCTTCCCAGCTACTTATAAACATGTAGGCAGAACCAGCAGCAAAAAACAGCAAAAACAAACAACAATCAAACAAACTTTTTATCTCATAGAAGCTGCCAGTGAGATGCTGACAGAGTGATGAGAGTTTAAAGTGAGGATCTTACAGACAGCAGGAGAGCGGAACTCCTCATATCCTCTTACAGCACAGGAGTAGCTGCCTGCATCCTCACTACTGTCATACATATACAGTCCATTAGTGTTCTGGTTAAATATAGGCTGTCCATTCCTGTACCAGATGTAGGTGGGGTTGTTGGGCAGCGTGCAGGTGGAGCTGCAGCTCAGTATGATGCTCCCTCTATATGTGTTTGACATCATAACCTTCAGATCTGCAAATAATTTTAATAAAGAAGCTTTGGTGTTAATTTTATAAATAGCATATTTTTATAGTTAACTAGTCTTATGTGATTACCTGTGACAGACAGAGATACTCCAGGATCACCAGTGTATGGACCCCAAGGACCATCAGTGTGGAATCTGAACCTGTATGTGTGAGCGTCACTCTCTCTCAGGTGAGTGATTGTCATACTACAGTCATTCTGGGAGCTCTGTCTATACTGCACTCTCCCCTCATACTCCTCTTCCTCTCTCACATCCACAGCTTCAACACCAACCTGCTGCACTTTAATAAACCAGAATGATTCTGTCACCGTTTGTCCTCCAAGGTATTTATAAGAGCAGGATAGATCAACATTTGAGCCTTTCAGAGCACACAAGTGTATATCACACCCTAAAACACCTGAAACAGATACAGTCACATTCAGGAAAAAATAAATTCGGGTAATTCATAAAATATGAATGAATATTACTAATTAATATGTTAGCTTTTAATATTAATATTTGCTTTTAAACCAAGCCAGATAAATGCAGAGGAAATCTGCATAATATTTATCCATCATGTATATATACTCACTGAACTCAATTTTAGAAACACCTGCCTATAAATATCCACCAGGACATCCCATTGTTTCAGGCAGTCTATTCCTAACAGAGCCTCTCTCTCAATATGGAGTTAGTTTACCAGTTACCTTCCTTCCTTAAAGATACAACTGATTTCCTTATTAAATGGAATGAACTTTACAACATTAGTCAAGATGATTTATTATGTACCATGGATGTATCAAGTGTGATACTAGAATTCTTAGTATAACTCACACAAGAAATTTGACAAAAAAAAAAAGTTATGTTCTGTAACAAATGTTATTTACAGATTCAAGTTCTCTGGGATAACTGGTTTCCCCAAATTGTGAATATATATATATATATATATATATATATATATATATATATATATATATATATATATTTTGAACATTATTATACATATTTCAGTAATGCTTTTTCACAGTACGAGGAGTAAATGAGGAGTGAGTTTCCTTGCTCTTATGAACACATGGCCCCTCTAACATAGCCACTGGCCCCAGCCTGGCCCCCCATTTCAAAGAGTATAGAATTGCAACTGAACCCTCCCTCTTTCTGTTTCAAAAGAGCCCCTAATCTAAAAGACCCTTTAATTTGGGTGCAGTTACCTAAACAATCTACGTCTCTTCCTTTGAAGGAAGTTGATGGTAACTTTAAATGTTTTCATTTATTTATTGATGTGAATACAATTATGAAAACTTTGTTTTATCCTCTTCCTTGAACTCTATATACACAATATAGGTAATTCACCTTTTACTACACTGTAGATATTAATTTGTTACATGGATACTGACATCAAATACTTGTGACATTTTGATGAAGTATCCAAGGGAGAGGCCTCTTTTCTGCATATAAGTGGGATGAGATGTTAGAAACACGCTGATGAAGACCTAAGGGCTGAAACGTTCGTGTCTTTGAAACTGTGTCTTCAGTCACTTAAACTATTGCATTATATAAGAGTGCTGTCCAACCACATTCACTCATTAATTTCTTCCATGGATCCATCCTGTCAGAAATATTTCTTCAAAGAGTAAAGGGAGTGGCCTGTTTAATTAATTCTTCTTAGTGTACACTCAGAGTTTTTGTATAGCCAAACTGTGGTGATGCACATGTAAAACAGCAACACAGCTGTGTCTTATAAACTTGTACCAATAAAGCACCTACAATCATAAGTACATTTATGTCCATCAGTATTCAGTATTAGTCTGACTAAGATCCGACTGTAAGACACGCTTGCTTAGTAAGTTCAGACTATGCTGCTGTGAGTGTAGATGGTACAGTGAAGGGACTGGTGTTTGCTCAGCTCTTGTAAATGGTTCTGTCCAGTTTCTTACATGTACACTATTGTAAATGTAATCAGTATCACTGCTCTGTTTCTGAGTGTATCAGTGACAGAGAGTCTGGTGAATTCTCTCATCATGAAATATCACACACTCTCATGTCAGATCTGACCAGACTGGATTGGAAGGGATCAAGTGACTGAATAATTACTAATTGAATAATATCCGTTGTATAAAAAGAATAAAACACATGTGGCATGCAAATATGTAGAGTAAAATGGATTGTGCAAATATGTCAAATATTGAATAATACTGAAGTTCAGAGTTAGTCTTGAGATTTAGTTCAAATCCAACACTTACACACTGCAGGAGAGTGCTGTCTGCTGCCATACACACTACAGGAGTAGCTGCCCTCATCAGATACACTGGTGGAGTGGAGCATAATGGAGGCATCATTTCTATATGACCTGTACTGTCCATTCCTGTACCAGTAGTGCTGAGGGGTCTTACTGAAGCTGCAGGTGGAGCTACAGGTGAGTTTCACCTCTCTCTGTCCTACAGTCTCAGGATTCACCTTCAGGTCTACACACACATCACATCATGCACATCAGAATGTTTTCTGTGTGAGAAAAACATGGTGTGCATGTGTATGGAACAGAGAAAGTGTAGATATGGATGTGTGGGAGAGAAAGAGATACATTTTGTAAGTGTCCATAAACTACCTATGGTTATACAAAATTGTTCCTACTAAGTTAACAAGTATGGTTCAGTGTGAAAATCTGAGTTCTAAAATTCAAAATTAGTTAATTATAGACTTAAATGTCTTTACTGTTAGGGACACTAATTTGTACAAACAGTAAAATCAGTTGGTCAGAGACCCAGTCACAAATGTGGTAATATTGAAAACTTTGTAATGTCCTCTTTAAAGCAGCACAGAGTTTAAAGTGCAGTGTTTTTGTTATGGGAAAGTCTGTTAAAAGTAGAAATCCACCAGAGTGACAATAATGAAGTGTGAAATATGTAAGTCCCCATGTCCCAACAATGTATAATGTGTGTATGGCAGTGTGTGTGTGTGTGTGTGTGTGTGTGTGTGTGTGTGTGTGTGTGTGTGTGAGAGAGAGAGAGTGTGTGTGTGTTCTATGTTTTAAGTTTGTTATTACCTGTAACAGTGAGAGTAACTCCAGATGAAGCAGATATCCATTAATTCCTCCATGTTCTAAATCTGAAGTTATAAACTCCAGAGTCACTTACATTCACGTTGTTCATTGTCAGTGTACAGTCATTCCACCGTGTGCTTACAGACACTCGTCCTAAGTATTGAGGGTCTTTACTCAGGTCTTGTGGTTCTCCATCAGATCTCTGGACCTGATACCACTCTCTCGCTCTGACATTGGAGGAACTAGATGTATACTTGCAGGGGATTTTTACTGTATCCATTAGGAGCACAGAGGCTCCGAGAGGAGAGAGCTACACTGTGCTGAGACTGAGTTTCTGGCAAACACACACACACATACACACACACACACAAATGTACGCACACATGCACACACACACACACACACACACACACACACACACACACACAAACGTACGCACACATACACACACACACACACACACACACACACACAAACGTACGCACACATGCACACACACACACACACACACACACACACACACACACACACACACACACACACACACACACACATAGGTGCATGAAGTTATTATAAATTGTTTGCATGAATACACATAAAACAGAGTAGAAAATAAGAAAAAAAATCTAAACTTTACCTGCCAGTAACACGAGGATTGCTGCTATAATAATATTTCTTGATGTTCAGAAAGACATGGTGACATCACTGTTCATGAAGAACCGATACTTGAAGCTCCAGTAAGTCGTGACTTTAGGCTAAATGTTTCTGATAAATGATCAGAGAAAAAGCCTTAAGAATAAGAAGAATAAGCAGCCTGTGCTACTGTCTTGTGTTCCTGAGTATAACGGCCGTGACCTCAGTCCTGCTCCTCCTCACCCATCCTACACTGGGAAGATGTTGTGATCTTGGTTACTGTCAAACAGCAAAGACACGGAAGGTGTGTTGTGCATTTAGCGCAGCGTTCTGTCATCATACCTCCCCCCTTTATCTTATAATGTCTTCCTTTTTCTGGACTCAAGATTCTTAAAAATGCAGAAAACTGCTCTCAAAAGCTCAGACTGTTGAGACTCCCGAGCTTTTTCGGTCCCCTGAATCCTTCTGATAGTCACCAGGTATTCTGATTTGATGACATCTTACTTCACCTGACTTTACACACACCGACCAATTTGATGCCATCTTAATATGTGCAGGTCCATGTTAGTATTGCCTAGGGTAGAATGTGGGCTGGTGTACGTAGATTTTAGGGTTGTACATTTTAATCAGTCAAGAATGTTGTGCAACAGTCTAGGATTCTTGGAATTGGTCCAGTTTATGACCCTGTTTGCTTATGCAGGATTTTCATTTGAAGGTAGTGACAACAGTATTTGAAGTTAATGTCATGTCAACTCCATGTACCAAACTCCTTATTCTACTATGCCAAGGTAAATACAATTTACCAATCCCCCCCTCCCCCCACACACATACACTATTCATTAGATGTCTTTTCCCAAAATGTCTGAGCAGAAAATACCACTATATGTGACTGGATATTTGTGTGCTGTAACTGTCTTTAAAAAATTGTTTAGAAACATATTTTGCTGAGCATGTCAGTAACATATGAATATGTAAAATTTTGACTGTTCATTGAAATTTCCCTTAACATGATGATAAACTATGCATGTGTTCAGCTGAATTTTTACTTAAAGTATTATTTAAATGTATTTCAATTTAAAGTATAATTTACATTTATTTAAAATATTTAAAATACTTTATTCCATTCTTTCTGTTTTTCCATAATTTGACTTGATGATTTCCTTGATAAGGCTAAAGATGTGTATGTCTTTTCTTTTTATATGTTGTCTACACAAGTGTGTGAGAAGACCTAGACATTAAATATATAACAATATCTTTAAGAAAGCCTATATGATCCTACCAGACTCATTTTGCTTTCATTGGATCATCACATTGTCTCCATCTAGTGTCCGATATCTTTAATTGATTCTAGTGTCTAGTTGATGTACTTGATTCCAGGAGCTCCACTAAGGTCTACATAGGTAAAGGTCTTTGTCACTTTTTTTTCTAAATTACTAAACAGTACAAATGCACTATAAAACTAACATTTTATTTTACTTTTTACCCATTATACATTTAAGTACGCGCCTACAACAGTACCAATCAACAACAAGTGCAATATTAGTACCAAGCAATACATTTCAAACATTAAAAACCCTGATAACATACTGTTGAATTTAAGACATAATGTATAAACCATACATTTATTTCCAAGTAGTAGCTTACTGTTCTTCCTTGTGCCAGTCTGAGACAGAGCTCATATGAAGTGCATAGATTTAACTGTATACCTAGCAATCCAATGCTACTTGATCACATACTTATTATTACTATTAGCTGCATTTATATAGCGCCTCTCTTAAACTCAAGGCCGCTTTTATAAATATCGTGTTTTTTAATTTTTTTACATTTTATTTTTACATTTTTTTACACACTCACACACCTGATGAAAAGTGGCAGCCAATTTGCACACAGCATACTCTCAACACCCTGGGGGACAGTACTGTGTGCAGGGAAAGGTAAGGAGGTTAAAACCAGGACAGAGCACCAACCATCACTGGACATACATGCACACAGTATATACACACACACACAAGACAATTTAGAGTATCCAATCAACCTAACCTCGATGTTTTTGGACCTACATTGATTTAGTCAGGAATTTTAATAAACTCTTGAAAAATGAGTATTAGATAAGATGCATAAATAGCTAATAGGTAAAGATGGGCATGGATAAATGATTAAAAAAGAATCACATTACATTTAGTCAAAGTTGCAGTTTCTGACATACTTCTGTCATGCTGGTTACAAAGGAGATGCTGACTGCATCACTGTTATGGCAGAAGCATGTATTTCAGCTTGGCATGTTTCTTAATCTTTGTGTAGTCATTGTAGTCAATTATAAAATGTAGTCATTTTATAATTTGTTACAGTAAATTACATATTGGTCTTTTAATAGCCAGTGAGAATCATCCAAATCCCTTCCACTGTAGTATACAGGCCCTACAACACCCATGTCCCTCCTGTCTGTGTGGATGCTGTGCTGATTTGCTTAAACACTGGGATTATATGTGTTTCTCAGTGTTGCTCCAGGATCCCGAGCTCCTGCATCTTGCAAATCAAATTATTTTTTTCCATCTTAGGTTAAAAGTTACACTACAGCAGCCACCAGGCCCGGTACCCTCCCCTTAAACCACCCTCTTAAAATGATTTTTTACTGCTAGTGAATTTGAAAACATGAACCAATACTGTGGGCTTGCAGCTTTAGCTAACTACTGATATAATATTAGCCCTCTTCAAACTTGGTGCTTGGCGATCTTATAAAAGAATATGGCTTGTTTGAATGATTGATGACTTCTTCTCAGGTAACAATACTGAAAAACATTTTCCAACAGAAATTCAAAGGCAAAAGTTTTTTTTTTTTAAGACAGTGTTACACTTAATTACCACTGATATAACTGTAACCCTTCATTAACGTTCTGCTCAACTCCGACTGTTCTAGAGGAAAAACATTTTGTGGCAAGGCTAAAGCCACTAGGGGACTGAGCCCTGGATAAAAAAGCCCCAGAGCTCACACTGAGGGTGTTGTGTTTCTCATGTGGAGGGTTTGGGTTTATGGATCTGGCTGTAGGTCTGAGATGGGTCATCAGCTGCTGCAGCTGCCAAAGCCCTTTGGAACATGAAGAGAAACAGCTTTTAGAAGAGCCTGTAAAATGGATTCACACCTTATTATACACTGAGTGATTAATTAGAGTAAGAATGTAATGTCAGTGTCAGTGTAATGACATGATTTGCTCACTGTTGTGGAAGTTTTGTGTCGGCTAAAGTTCACAGGAGCATACTGAACACACTCTTCCTCTGAAGAGTTAGTAGGAAGTCTGGTGGTTGACACTGAAGACCCCTTCTGGGTTTGGGAATGTTGGAAATGAAGGCTTAAGTAGTGAATGTCATTTTGGTCATCTGATGATGCTTTTCGACTGAGGTTAGTCATGGCCACAGTTGGGATACTTTCATACACATGAGCCGTATCACACTAAGAGTGGAAGAGAGAAAAAGAGAAAGAGAAAGTGAGTGAGGAACAGAGAGCAACAAAAACTGAATCATGTCCCATGATCTCTCAGAGTATCCCCTCGAACATTCTTACCTGGCCATCATCCCCAGAGTTCCTGTGCTCTTCAACTGACCTGGACTTTCTCCTCCTGCTAAGCAACCGACCAATGTAGAGTTAAAAGTAATTAAAAATAACCATTTCATTGAGAATGACATTAAGGGTATAAATAATATGTTCAAATTTCACATACCATATCCACAGAGCTCCTGTGATGAGTATTAGAGCCAGACAGACTGCCACTCCAATTGTGACTTGCTTTAACGCTGTACTCTCCTCTGGATATTCAGAGATGGTTATAACAAAACAAGGCTATATATATATATATATATATATATATATATATATATATATATATATATATATATATATATTATATAATACATGGAGAATAATGGAGAACAAATAAATGTCTACGAAAACACTAGCAGTGTAACATACATTAATTATATTGTACAATACTGCCATGGAGTAAGGGTTAAGGGTAGTGTAGCGTAATTTATATTATATTATACTGTCACATTGTCCAACCTATGCCACCAGCAACCAGCAGGGGGCCGAGGTGGTGCACTAGGAGAGCAGGGAACTCCACTTCCCAGGATTCTTTGGGCTGATTGTGCACACCTGCTGGGCTCTGGATTTAAGGCCACACAAACAGTAGCCCAGCGTCACACTTTTGTAGAGGGGTAACTAGTATGGTATTGGAGAGCGACCAAAAGAATATGTTGAATTGTTGGGAAAACCTCCCCTTTGACTAAGCAAGTTGTTTTGGTTTGTTCCCCCCCCAAGTTATATTGCATTCCTTCTCATTGCATCAGTGCTTCTTAGTGGTAGTGTGTAGGTTTACTGCTCCTGACCTGGCTTGTTGAGTTCCACTTGGGGAAGACTCAGAGATTCACCTTCATTTTGTTTTACTTCCTTTTTCACCATCCACAAATCAGTCTAGTTCCAATATATCACCTTTCTTGGTGTCTTTGCCCAGTAAACATTGTGTCCCCACTGGTGCCTCAGTTATAAACTTTTACAGTATGCAGGACTCCAGAGAATGGTGTTACCTCCTAAAACACAGGAATACTGGAATCCATCCTCACTGTCTGCTGGTTCCAGATACAGCTTGTTGTGTTTGGTGGGTTTGTTGGTTACAGGCTGTCCGTTCTTGTACCAGATGTAGGTGGGGTTGTAGGGCAGAGTGCAGGTGGAGCTGCAGCCTAGTGTTAGAGTCTGTCCCTCTGATACTGGGGTGAGACTCACTCTCACCTGCAGATCTGAATTTAAAACCATACAATATATTCATCTGAAAACAACAAATGTTTCATGTAGACATTATTTGTGACGACTTGAGTACCGCAGGACAAGGAACAGGCTGCAGAAGCATCTATTGACAGACATTTTATATACATGAATGATGAATGATAATGGCACTCACACATAGCAAACCGGTGCAGCATGAAATAAATTGATAACAGGAAGAAACATAAAAAGTTGAACAATTAACATAATCTTACACATGAACTTGTGAAGAAAAACACTTGCACTAACACCAAAGTGGGGTTCACATTGTTGGAAGCAATTTCTTGACTAATGCGTGTGTTCATGAAAGGAAACGCCAAACTTCCACTGGAGTCGGTGTAAAAGTACAAAGAGTGTGTTTATTCCAGGTTAGTAATAAATCACAACTCAGGGAAAATTCGAAAGATTAAAGTATTCCTAATTCGAAATGCATCACGGTAATAAAAGTGTGTTGCTCCCAGGACCACTGTCTTCGCTGAAAATCAAACAAAACTGCCACTGCCCAAGACACTAAAAACCAAGCAAAAAATATAATGGCATGACTTAGCAGTAATTTACATCTTAAAGTGATAGTACTCAAAAGGTTATGAACATAATCCAAAAACTAGTGCTTCGGCTCCCACAGCCAACAATGACTGACATCTCACTCTACAGAGGGGTTTGTATACATAAATATGTGACGTGAGTGAATGATAACAAGAGGGGTAGTCACAGTCAAAACAGTCAACAATCATGATTGCCATAGTACGTGGTGCGCCATACCACGTGATCTGTGGGAAGGTGAGCTTACCGTTGATTAATCTGTTCTCTGCAAAGCACTTTGGGATTTCTGACACAAAATTAAAAGTACTATATAAATAAGATTATTATTAGTATGAACAGTATTATTAATATCAACACAGAATGTGGTGTTACATGAGCTGTGGGCAGTTACCTGTGATATTTAGAATGACTCCTGGTTTACCAGAGAATTTCCCTCTTTCAGTATTAGTGCTGAATCTAAAGCGATATTCTCCAGAATCACTCTTTCTCAGGCCTCTGATTCTCAGAGTGCAGTTTTTCTCTTTATCCCCAACATATTCCACTCGACCAGTAAACTGCTCTTACAGACTCAGGTCCTGTGGATCCTCTTTAGGATGAACATAATACCAGAATGTGTGTTCAACTTTGTCATCACTGGGATATGAGTAAGTGCAGGGAAGCTCCGCTAATGATCCACAACATACACTCTTCTTGTGTATGTCACATTCCAGCAGAATGTGTATGTCACATTCCACCTGTGTGTTGCATCAGAATATTTCATTCCTTGCTAATTATTTGGGTTCCCACATTCCTATGATATAACTCAGAGTTCGGAAACCACAGTTTAACAGAGGATTACTTGTTTATATACTTACATTTTGTAGTGAAAAATGTAATTTTTATCATATATGATGTGGGCGGTGCAGAGTTTGGCTGTGGTGAGCGTCTGTGTATCAGGCAGATTAACTGAGTTGGACTGCACTCAAGCAGAATCGGTTTCCTTCCTCTTGTCTGTTCAGTTGGAGGGAATCAAACCCTTCCCCATTTAAGTATGCATATTACGACACAAATGCAGACTGTTGAATCATAAGATGAGTGCTGGGCCCTGGTAGTGGTTTCTGAAAGCTACTGGTCAGCAAAAACATTTTCACTGCATGTTACAACATTAAGAACTGCAGTACTTAAAATTCTTCTTGCTTCTTTACTGTTACTCTCTGGAACAAACAGTGTTCCTTATAAACTCTTATTTCCATGTAAGGATTTTGGTAAATTTTTACCAACTAGTCCCACCACTATGTGCAGCACTAGCATAAACAAATATAAAAGACAGCATATATTAGACAATGGAGTCATCTTGTGTTGTGGCCAGATGAAGACACTGCAATGATATAGTGTAGTTAGTAGTAGTGTCAGGCCTCTGAACTGTGCCCATTGAATTATATTAATTTTAAGTGTTCAGGGTCAAAAGGATGAGGTGGTGGACTTTTATTGCTGGTTTTAATTGTTTTGCTGTGCATGATAGACACTCATATATCAATGAAGTAACAACACCCACGGCACCAGAGAGACAGGAAAAAACAGAAAAAAGTCATTATTGAATACCATCAAAAGCACACAATAAATACAATATAAATTTATATTAATATAGCACCTTTCAATGAACCCAAGGTTACTTTACAAGTACCAGACATTGCTTTTACATGCAGGCACACACCAGGGAGCAGCAGCAGCCAACTGCACACAGCATTGTCTCATCTGGAATCCTCAGGCCCCTGGGGGACTGAATCAGGTGCAGGGAGGGGAGAGAGGGCAATACCCAGACACAGCACCGTCCACTGGGCATACAGGCACACATTCACACTAGGACAACTTTATTAGACATATACTCGCACACCAAAACTGAATCCCTTAAGTCTGAACTCTTCTTTAATCTCCATACTGATCTCTAAGAAAAATGCTGTGCACCAATCATCTTTTGGACTGCATAGGGAAAACCACCATTATTTATTATTTGTCACTGAACAGGGCTTTCATATGCCATTGCTATTCAAAGGCTTATCTTCATTGGTGTGTTTCATTGTCTTTCCTTTATGTTTGAGTGTTTAATGAATTTTGCTTTTGTTATCATTAAATGGTTTTGTTTATTGAAACAATGACTCATGCTTGCATCTTGCCCACCCTCGTCCTAAAAATATTCTAATTTTAAAATGTAAAATTTGGCACAGGGAGCTTCACATAGGATATGCTTAGGATTATAAAGAAAGTGTAACAAAAATAGATGAAGATACAATACTGGAAAAAATATCAGGATCTATTTTTAAAAATCACAAAATTGTAAAAACAATTTACACAATTTAATGTGCACTAAAAAGAATCATAACCAGTGAGGGGAAAAGCAACCCCAGAAAGAAAGTATACACAAAAGCATATTTTAGCAATGTGTATGAGAACCTGATGGTGTGATGGGGAGTCTGGATGAATTTGCGTACCTACATTATAACCCATAAGTTTGGAAGGAACAGTGGCTTCTTGAAACAAACAGGCATTTCTATCTATTTGTTCTGTGATGTGATTTTCTCACAGAGCAGTAACAGTCATCCCATAGGAGACGTTTGGTGAGAGATCTTGTGACTGTGAGGACCAGCAAGGATGTAGGCAAAGCCAGGCTAAAGTTACCTGAGCAACAGCCCTTTGCCCTCTTTGCCTGAGTGACCCCTGTGGAGGGAAAAACATTTTTAAAAATAATTGTTTTAGTTTTAGTTTTATTGTTTTTGTGGCTGCATAAATATAAGTAGCCAATAATTGCTAAAGCTTCTAAAGACTAAATAAAATGAAGAGTGCCTACCATACAAGCCTGTGGGGGCAGTGCTATGATCTGGGGTTGCTGCAGTTGGTCAGGTCTAGGTTTAGCAACGTTATGTGCCCAAAGGTTGTTCCATCAATAGATTTTTTCTTCCCTGATGGCACGGGTATATTCCAATGTGACAATGCCAGGATTCATCAGGCTCAAATTGTGAAAGAGTGGTTCAGGGAGCATGAGACATCATTTTCACACATGGATTGGCCACCACAGAGTCCAGACCTGAACCCCATTGAGAATCTTTGGGATGTGTTGGAGAAGACTTTGCACAGTGGTCCAAATCTCCCATCATCAAGATCTTGGGGAAAAATTTATGCAACCCCAGACAGAAATAAATGTGACATTGCAGAAGCTTGTGGAAACGATGCCACAGCAAATGCGTTCCGTAACCAAAGCTAAAGGCCGTCCAACAAAATATGAGAGTGTGTGACCTTTTTTTGGCCAGGCAGTGTGTGTGTGTGTGTGTGTGTGTGTGTGTGTGTGTGTATGTGTGTGTGTATATATATATATATATATATTCACACACACACACACACACACACACACACACACACACACACACACACACACACACACACACACATTTTTATATATGGAGTGTATATATATATATATATATATATATATATATATATATATATATATATATATATATATATATATATATACACACAATGGAGCTTCTTCTGTTTCATAGTCATTATGAATCCACAGAAAGGCATGGCAGGGCTTAGCATTTTCTATAACATAAAACCCTCAGGGTACTTTTGTCATCTTGGTTTTAAGAGCAGTCCTAAGCCTGAAGTGGATGAATCCATTACTGAGATAGTTACTGCACTTGTGTAATGTTTTCCATGCAGCCAATTTTATTTTATTTTATTTTTTTAATTACATTTTTTTTTTTTTTGGCTGAATGGTCACTTTCATAAACCCCTCCCAGGGTCCAGCACTCATCTTATGATGCAACAGTCTTTTTTACAATATGCACAAAAATTTGGTGGAAACGGAATGAGAGAGTTAGATTTAAATAGGGGAGGGTTTGATTCCCTTCAACTGAACAAACAGAAAATGGGAAGGAAACAAGTTCTGTTTGAATGCAGTCAGACTCCTTTAATTTGTGTGATACACACACAGACCTTCCTCACCCACACTGTGCATAGCCTACATCAAGTAAGATAAAAATGACATTTTCACCACAAAATGTAAGTATATAAACAAATAATCCTCTGTTAAACTGTGTTTTCAAAACTCTGAGTTATATCATAGGAATGTGGGAACCCAAATAATTAGCAAGGAATTAAATATTCTGATGCAACACACAGGAAAAGTTTTCTTTGTGTTTTATTTGCTGTTTTTATTCAAGGCTTGGTAGTTATCTGTCTTATTTTGGGAACTGTGGCTTTCTAGTTTTATAGATGTGGAGTCCTGGGCTGTGAATCTAGAATCCTGCTTCTGATCATCCTGTTGCATAATGCAGGTTTGATTATTATGTCTTATTGTATAATATTATTGTCATTTTCTTCACAAAAAAGTTGTGGACTTAATATATAATTAGATTAGCTTTCGATTAGCACGGAGTGTATAGTGTAAAGCTCCTTTATAAGAGATGTTTGGGAAACGTTTAGAAACAACAGAATCAATGAAGAATCATTAGGTTAGATAGAAGCCACAGAGCCAGGTCTTCATGGATGTAAACAGTCAGAAAAACCCACAGGTAAAGCCTTGAAGTCCACATATGAGTGCTTGTTCCAACAAATCATCGTGTTAATTTAATGCTTTATAAAGTGCTGTCTGTTCTGAAAAATCTTCATGGAAAGATTTCTCCCTCTTTCTTTTCCCTCAACCTTTTCCTCTTCTTTCCTCCTGCATCCCTGCTTCTTTTTCCTGTTTCAGGGTCTCAGGGTCAGATGGTCACTGTGGCATGTTTTTCTCGGGCTGTTTGTGCACTGCAGGGTTCACGGCAGACAATGTTCTGCTATTACCCATCATGCATCAAAATGGTCTTCTGGTTCATTAATTTTTTTAATATGTGATAAAAGATATTTGTTGAAACAGCAAACCACAAAAACAAATTTTTAGATAAGAACATAAGGACAGAAGCAGCCATGCTGTTAGAATCACAGCCACAGTGTTCATATACATTTACAGTCCTAGTTCAGTCCACCATTTGTCCTGTCAATGGCTGACATTTTATTATCAGTACCAATATCATCTTTTTATTCATTTTTTATTATTAAGAATGAATTTAAATTTCTCTTTCATATATGTTCCTTCATTTGTTATGTTGATTGATAATGTAATCAAGTGCTGTTTTTGGACTTAAAATGCATTTTGGTCTGCTGGGTCCTTTGTACATTCTGAGCTGTGTTGTTCCTAAATCCCTAGTCAGCTAGTTGTTAAGTTAAACATTCAAATATAAAATGAAGATGCAGACTTCAGAATTAGTTAAAGAGAATAGCTGGTCTGTCCTTTATTGAAGGTTAGCATTAACAAGCATTATTGAGGCACCCTCCGGAGAATGTCTAACAATCACACAAAGAACCCGCATTTTTATACATTGGTCAGAAGTGATTATGTATTCACCCCACCGTTTTACATGCTAGTGTTTGCATTTGCCACCATTACATCCAAACCATACAGTCAACATATGCACACTGATATTCAACACCTGCACCAGTTGTAACCCGCTACGACCACATTCCAAGAGAAGATTTCTCTTAACCTTGTCCTAAAGAGGATCATTTTTCTGTACCGTCCTAAGCCTAGCGGAGAGGCCATATATCTTACCATGAGATTCACCAAAGCCTACCCAGGATCCTTTGCTGAAGCCTGTAGAGGCCTCTACAGAAGCCTGTGCCCTATACGCAAATCATTCTGAAAGGACAAAGAACCTCTATACTCCCTTATATTTTATGGCAATAATACGTCTAATGCACCATTAGGCCTATTTTCCTTGTTAACACTCTTTTTATTACCTCAGGTGAATGAGAGAAATGTATTTTACTTCTTAAGGGTAGAAAAGTAAACATTCTGTTATGTGGAAACACAAGACACTTCTACACAAGTGTGTTAGAGATCGTGAAGCTGACATTCACTCTCAACACACATCCACAGACACACCCACCTTCTGTCTACACTCACTGTCCCTTTTAGAAGGGTCTCCTAATTTACAGGATCTTTCATCACAGTCACTGTCTGAAATATTGTACCACCATCAATTTGCCACCAGAACTGATACATAGAAGATAACACTATCTCTCTCTCTCTCTCTCTCTCTCTCTCTCTCTCTCTCTCTCTCTCTCTCTCACTCTCTCTCTCTCTCTCTCTCTCTCTCTCTCTCTCTCACACACACACACACACACACACACACACACTCTCTCTCTCTCTCTCTCTCTCTCTCTCTCACACACACACACTCTCTCTCTCTCTCTCTCTCTCTCTCTCTCTCTCACACACACACACACACACTCTCTCTCTCTCTCTCTCTCTCTCTCTCTTACAACACAGTGCGTGGTAACAAATAAGCTCTACATGCTCCTATTCTATTCATGCTCCCACATCATATTTCATATAATGCATTGTTTTAATAAGCTGGCTGGTGCATGTGAAGTCTCTATTAACATAAAGTCTCTATTAAATAAGGTGCAGAAAGCAATGAGATGATGTCTGCTGTTCCAAATATCACTCCAGACATGATTAGACATCTGTAACTGTATCTTTTTTCAGCCCTGCAGGTGACGATGACCACTGACCTCTTAAAGTGGAGTGGAGAGACAGTATCACTCATGAGTAGCACTTCCTGCAGACTGAATTCTAACCCATATTTTGTCAGCTTGTACAAAAATGCAGAATACCTAAAGACATTATACTGGAATCAGCCTCTTGTCCTTGTCAGTGCTGATGCAGGCAGCTACTCTTGCTCTGTTGGTGGCATCCGCTCCACTGTAGCATGTGTGTGTGATTTCACCACATTATGAAACTCTTCATTTATTTCAGTCTGTAGAATTCATTACGCCTCTCACAGTAATGCTTACACTTTCACTTTGGCTTCGGCAGGTGTGTCTCAGGAGGACTGCTGGAATGTGACATACACAAGAAGAGTGTATGTTGTGGATCATTAGTGGAGCTTCCCTGCACTTACTCATATCCCAGTGATGACAAAGTTGAACACACATTCTGGTATTATGTTCATCCTAAAGAGGATCCACAGGACCTGAGTCTGGAAGAGCAGTTTACTGGTCGAGTGGAATATGTTGGGGATAAAGAGAAAAACTGCACTCTGAGAATCAGAGGCCTGAGAAAGAGTGATTCTGGAGAATATCGCTTTAGATTCAGCACTAATACTGAAAGAGGGAAATTCTCTGGTAAACCAGGAGTCATTCTAAATATCACAGGTAACTGCCCACAGCTCATGTAACACCACATTCTGTGTTGATATTAATAGTACTGTTCATACTAATAATAATCTTATTTATATAGCACTTTTAATTAAACCCTAACGTGCTTTACAGAGAACAGTTTAATCAAAGCTTACATGATAATGTAATGGTATGCTCCCCTTCCCACACATCACGTGGTACGGCCCGCCACGTGCTGTGGGAATTGTGTTTGTTAACTGTGACTGCCCCCTTGTTTGTAGCTATGCCCCCCTTATCCTTCATCCACACATTATTACACGTCACATATGTATGTATATAAACCCGTCTGTAGAGTAAGATGTCGGTCATGGTTGGTGTTAGTGCTAGTGTTTGGCTTCACAAATTCATGTGTAGGTTTATGTTCATTGTCATTTTATGCTTGTGTTTATGTATCTGTTATTGTTCATCGTTTATTTCCCGCTGCACTTGTTTGCTATGTTTGAATGCCATTATCGTTTATCATTCGTGTTTCATGTATATAAAATGTCTGTCTATGTTGAGAGACTCTTCTGCATCCTGCTCCTTGCCCTGTGGCACTCGGGTCATCACAGATAATGTCTACATTAAACCTTTGTTGTTTTCAGCTGAGCATAGTGTATAATTCAGCACATCATGAGACACATTCTGTAATTTTTTTTAAATCAAATCTGCAGGTAAGAGTGAGTCCCACCCCAGTATCAGAGGGACAGTCTCTAACAGCGGCTGCAGCTCCACCTGCACTCTGCCCATCAACCCCACCTACATCTGGTACAAGAACGGACAGCCTGTAACCAACAAACCCAAGAAACACAACAAAATCTACCTAGGGTTGGCAGACAGTGAGGATGGACTCCAGTATTCCTGTGCTTTAGGAGGTAACACAGTTCTGTGGAGTCCTGCATAACTGCTAATTTACATGAACTGCTCATTTAAATGCTGTAAAAGTTCATGTGCACTTCATTAATCCCCTGGAAATATTTGCTGAATATTTAATTTTTAAAACAGTTCTACTGTAAAAACCACATTTTTTTCACAGCCAAATAGCATTGTTAGAGTAATGTATTGGCAACATATTAAATTCTTGATTTATGTCTTTTTAAAAATTTATTTAATTATTACTTTCCTGAAAGAGGGCTGTTATCCAGGGAAATGGCTAAATTATTATATATTTTGAACTGCTATGTTGCAATTGCAATATATCTAAAGTATCAGTATATTTTGAAATAGCCAGAAATAAGAATTCTAAGCTTTGATCAGCTATACTAATTTTAATTAATGTATTTATGACTAATAATTCAATCTCAACTCATGAAAGTCACCAATTTGATATGCGATTCTTTCTCATCAAACAAACATTATAATATCTCTCTGGGCTCACAGACGTAATAACCAAGGTATGTTTATTGAAATAGCAGAGATAAGAAAAACATACACAACAATCATTGACTAAAATTCTACTAATGACCAGGAGTGTCTAGTTCACTAGAATCATTATAATCATTATAAAGTCTAAAAATATAAACAAGCTAAATTTAACACAAACAATTCATGGTGGATACAGGATACAGCTGAGCTTAATAATAAAGAGAATTAGGGAAACAAAGTAAATAGATTGGTTTAAGTGTGATGGAAAATATTATTCGATCATGTATTATCATGTGATTAATATGTAATGATTCATATATAATCATATTAATCCTTCCATCATATAATCCTATATGAATAGTTTAGTCTGCATACTCTGTCTCTGTATATTGTGTGAACAAATGACTGTTGGAATGTTGCTTTATGACCTGCAGGGGTGGTAAAGAGGCATTAGGCTTTTGTTGTCTTGCAAATGGTGCCTGTCCTTTGAAGTGTTCTGGCATATGCAGGAATGTTCATCGCCATATGGAGCAGGGAATGCGTAAACAAGATCACAGAGCACCCCTCCCTGGGGAGGGGGTTGAAGTTTAGATATAAGGAGCAGAGTCAGTCTACCCCTTTAGAGCTTTTGCTTCAGAGCATTAGCTCTCACACAGCTGTGTTTTGTATGTCCTATTTCTTTATTAAATTACTCTTTTAATCACATCTGACTTGCTGTTTATTCAAATTTCCACCACAGTAACCTATGGGAGTAATCAAACGGGTAATCTACTTATCAATCAAGACCAACAAAGGAAACTTATTAATCAACAAATTGGTAATAAAAGTATGTCTACAGTCTAATAGCAGGAACAGAGGAGAAAACCATTGCAAAAAGTGAAGTGAAGAACTAATTAGGAGTTATGAGGCACAGGTGAAGAGAAAGAGTTAACTCATCTAATTTGATTACTAAACACTAAAGCTAATATTCATTGCAGCTGGCAATATATATGGGAAACATATGAAGTCTGGAAATGGATGAGTGCGTTCCCGTGGATCGTCCAGACAGCGCAGAGAGTGTAATGGAGCATCTATTTCACTTTGGGCATCAGGTCACTGTGCCAGATTTTAAATTCAATCTTTCATCCAACTGCCCGAATGGCAGTGAGAATAGCATCTTTTCTGTGAAATTGTATGATGACTTTTAAAAGGTTTGCTGTTCCTTGTAGTCCTTGGCATCCGGTGATGGTGAGGAGATTGTAGCGATGAGCAGAAGGAGGCAGACGCATGTGCAGAGAAGAGCGAGATTTCATAGGGGCAAATCCAAAATCAGGGTTGCTCAGGCAGTCCAGGGTCATAGAGCCGACATGGAGAGTACTGGGATACATTACAAAACAAAAACACACGAAGGCAAACTAAGAAAGCAGGCTAGGAACTAAGGCTAGGAAACACAAAGACACGGAGCACAAAGAAACAACCATGACGATATGCATTCAAACAGTCCAAACAATGAACAGCTGCGACCATGGCACACAACAGGGTTTAAATACATGAAATTCACAAAACTAGAAATGAGGGACAGGTGTAAGCAATCAAACGAGGTGAGGACAAAACAAAACTATGGAACGGAACTAAAGACAAGACAGGGAAAACATGGAACACGTAGGATGGAAGGGACTGATCGTGACAGAGACCAGGGACTGAGTCTCTGACTGAGGAATTGGAGTCACATAGGCCTTCACGGGCAGACCTTTTCCAAAATTAGAATGTGTTCTTTACTGGCAGTGTTTTAAAATTCCTTGGTCAGACAGGTGTGTTTAATGATCAGTCAATTCCAACGAATGCACACTAACAAAAGGAAATTAGTAAGATAATAACAAAAGAAACATGAACATCAAACTAAAATATGGTAAACACAGACAACCTAGTATTTCTAGCCTCTTAGCGAGAGGTTATTGACTTGTTTAAGAAATTAAACAAGGGGGGTTCAGTCGCAGTTCACACACTGGACCAGTCCCAACTAGACTGCTTGACTTGACAGAGGGGGTTGAATTTGTCAGTTATGTCTTGGAAGAAATCATGCATATTCCATAACCTCTGTTCACAACTGGGGGGAAAGAATTTAGGAGATATAGGAATACAGGAATACAGAGGATCCATTCACAAATCAATTGTAAAGAAAATTAAGAAATAAAGGAATTTAAAAATAATAATAATAATAAAGAAAATGACATATTCCTACCCATTTCTACCTCCTGATATTACAATGAGCGTAGAGCATTTGGATAATCAGTTTAATTATTTTCCTGGTTTCTAGATTTTACAAACTACTAACTTTAATATATTGTCTAATTGGTTTATAAAGGATTTCTGGTAAACACAACTAAGAGTGAGTAACAATGTGTTTATGACATGCATAAGGTAAGCAACATACAGATGAGGTAATATGAGTGAATAATACAAATGAATGAGGGATATGTAATGAACAGAATAATGTGACAACAGGTAATTATAAAATAACTGGAGCACATGGAGATTATAATAAAATCGACACACATTATTGGTTGATTATTTGACACCATAGTAGATTAAATGGTAAGTTATTACTTTGGGAATCTGTGGGATGAGAAAAGTTACTCTCTCATAAATGGAATTTATGGTCTCAGATTCTTACAATATACCCAGGGTGGTAAGAGTGTTTCACCTTACCATCCATGAGTTTATGACCCTTAAGAAGAGGGGGTTGAGGGTCAGGAGCTAGGCCATCTTGATAGCTTGGCCATTTATGGCTTTGTTGCTCCTTAAGGCACCAATGTGTCCCATGTCTGGTTTGTGGCCTGACGATGGAAGAGAGCCCCTGTTTTGACCAGGTCAGAATTTCATCACGGGAACCGTTTTTGATCTATCTTCACTACACACCATACACATGGTCGTCACGTATGACTGCCTCATGCCGTCACATAAGCCAGTAGCTTTAGGTTTCCCCTGGCTTAGCACACAAGACCCACATATATCCTCGGCACAAAATGTCATAATTCAGCGGGCCCCCTCCTGTGCCACTCACTGTTAAATTCAATGTTTTTGCTCAATATTGATGAAAAATTCTAAGACAAGAATCTTGATGTATGTGATAGAATTCGCAACACCATATCTTCCATTTTTTTAAGACCACACGATCCACTTCTCAAATACACCCTTTGCTGGTATGCGTGTTTAGAAACGAAGACTGAGGAAATGCATTCCTCATCTAATCAGTGATAAGGACTTACACACAGTAGCCTTCATCAGATCAACCTGCTTGTTGAAAACCTTCTCCAAACATGGAATAATAATCTGGCTGCAAATCAGCAAGTTTGACACAACTTCCTGGAGAACTTCGTCACAGCTACAGGGTCTGCAGTGCAGAACTTTCTACTTTGCATAATAAAAGGAACTTTTAATGCATAATTACTTCTAGAACACTGCTCTGCTCCGTTCAGCTATGGCCTTAAATAACAGCTTAGACCAGTGTGCTCCAAGCCTGCAGGGTGTATCCAACTGTCATTTGAACCAGAATGTGCAAAACGAGAACTGTAAGGAATCAAAGTGAAAACGAGGAAGCCCCTACGGGGACACCACACCAGACTGGAGTCTGAGGAGTGGGATATTCCCAGCAAGCTTGAACTCAACTGTGGGGATTCCTATTTACACCAAATAATGGGAACCTAGAACACCCCCACTGACACTTACACTAGCTGCCTATTCATTCTCATGTCCAATATCAAATATTTCTACTAGTTATTTAAGGCCTTGTATGTTTTGGCTCATTCTCATTTATCTACCCTCCTTCCTCCGCATTCCCCTCAATGTATTCAGCTCTTCTAACTCCTTTTTTTCTGTTCTTCTTCTAGGCTCCCACAGATGGGTGATGGGCCTTTCAGTGTAGCGGAACTCTGGAACAGTGTTCCTGCTCACCTACAGCTGAGAACCCTCCTCTTTTAGACTGCCTTCTCAATGACACTACAGCTTAGTGAATCCATATTTTATATTCACAATTATTTTTGTTGATCTATTATTATCATCTAATAAGATCTATTATTATTATTATTATTATTATTATTATTATTATTATTATTATTATTATTATATAATTGCTGAGATTTTTTACTGTACATCCACTTATTGTGTTTTTTTTTTTTATACTTCTGTTTCTAATCTTATTTAATCATTTTGGACGGGACCTTTGGGTCTCTTTAAAGGTGATAAATAAAAAATCTATTATTATTACTATTATTAAAATCAATGGCTCTCTGAGGGAGTTCTTCTACTGAATTCAATTAAAAAGTGTTTGTATAGCACTTTTTACACTGTGTTGTCACAAAGCCGCTTTACAGAAATCATTTATACACAGAATCTAGATCCAGGCCTTTAATGAGCAATCAACTGTGACAGTGGCAAAGAAAAAAGAGAAAGAGGAAGAAACATTGAGAAGGAAAACTTGTACTCATCTGCTCCACCCTGGTTACTAATAATATATCATGACCTTTTAAATGACTAACTTTAAATTTATGTTTCACAGTTGGCCCCTTCTTTGCATCCTGTCTACTAGCAACCTGCCCTGTTCCTTTGTTTTGTTTAATTTTCTGGTTTTTGTCCCATATGCTTCTTTGTTATCATTTGCTTGGTGTCAGAAACGCCCAGACACAGGTAGGTTTGGCTCCAAATGCAGAACCCTTTATTTTGATCACTATACAGGTAGGGGCTGAATAAGGAGTTGATAGAATTGGATATCATGGAGATAGTCAGTAACCAGGAGATCACGATGTAGGGAGCAGTCAATCCAAAGCAGGGTCAGAACCAGTAAGCAGAGCCTAGAGAGCCGAAGGGCTAGGCACGAGTTGTAGTCTGGAGAGGAAGCAGAGCTAGAAGAATCAACAGGGGAAGAGAATGCTCGGTATGCATGCTAGGATGGCAATACCTCACCAAGTGGTATGGAAGAACAGGAGTCTTAAAAAGGGAACAGATAGAGGTGTAGCCCATTAGTATTCAGGGGAAGGTGATCTAGGCCTGGGTGCACAGTTAGTTAGGCCCCTCGTTTGGTTTTCCCTGATGTTCTCACCTGATTCTTGTTTACGCCTTGTTAGCTCATGTATTTAAACCCAGTGTTTTCCTCCTTATGTTGCTAATCATTTGTAATTGTCTTATCCCCGTTGTGGTGTTTTTATTTAGCATCTGACATTTGTTCTAGCCTGTGTTCCATGTTTATATCTTTTAACCTGTTTATCCTTTTGGTTTTCATGTTTCCTGGAACTATTCGTGTTGGCTCTGTGACCCTTGACCGTTATAATGACACTGATTTTGGATGCGTCAGGAATAAATCTTGCTCTTCTCAGCCTTTGTGTCTGCTTCTCTATTGCGTTACATTATGACTGTACTCACCTCAGATCCTTGTTTCAGCAAAAATGTATCATGCGTCCTATAGCTTTAGCATAAGATTACAAATATGACATGTTTGAACATATGAAATGTTTGCATATTTATATACTATTATTTATCATAAATTAAAATGATTAGATATGCAAATTGTAAAATTGCATAATGTTTTTTGCACTTCTGGTAACTAAACTCACACAGGAAAGGGAAGGAAACTAGAATTACATAATTAATGATTACATTAGAAAATATTCTACATTCACCCAAACCCCCGACACACTCTTCCCCACTCACATACACCAAGTCAGAAAAGGGTAAGAAGCAGCCACAACAGAAGGTAAGTACATTCATCTGTATTATAATTTATAATTAATCCAGTGTGATTTACATAAACGTCTAAAGAGTAGAAGGCAACCCCCCCCCAAAAAAAACCCACATTGAGAATCTTAAAGAATTCGTAACCTAAATGTCAAATGGCCTGACGTGGACGTAGGCGCAGAGCTTCTTTGCTGGGCTAAAGAGTTTGAAGAAATCTCTCCCTCAATCTCTCACTCTTTGTCTTCCTGTCTTTCTTTTCTCTCTCTCTCCCCCCCTCTCTCATTTTTCAGTTCTCAGGAAATATTTCGGTCACATTTTTTGTGCCACATTTCTATGGTGTACAATATCATTGGTGTAGCCTCATTACAATATCTATCTGATTGTCATGTGTAACTTACTGGCTTGTATGACCATAATCTTTGTGTTACCGTGAGCTCATGTGAAGCTCAGCTCTTTAGACAGAATTGTGTCATGTAAATTCTTTTTACATGTAAAAGTTCTTACAACCAGCAATATTTTTTATTTATCGCTGACACGGAACTCATCCAACAGTTCATCCAATGCTGTGCACATTTGCTAGTTCATAACCTAAATTAGGTTAGCTGATCAGGAAATCTCAGATAGAGCAGGCTCTTTTACCAATAAGGAACCTTTTACGATGGTTACACTTATTCTCAGAATTTACTGTAGAGGATTTTCTTCCTGTCCACACTAAGAAATGCCTACTCTTATATTTCTTTTAATAACTTCAGCGTTACTTGGTGTAGAGCTTCATGGTAAATTGCGTTTTGCCGATGAGACCTTGGCCAATCCAGCAAGTGATGGTGTTCCTCTCATGGGCTTCTGTAACGTTGAGCGGTAAGGAGGCGGACGCATTAGCAGAGAAGAGCGAGAATTATTCAGGGCAAATCCAAAATCAGTCGCTAAGGCAATCCAGTGTCAAAGAGCCGACACGGGGAGTACGAGGATACACGACTAAAAAAAACAAACACACGGAGGCACGAAAGCAAACGGGGAAGCAGGTTATGGAAACACAAAATCTAGGAAATACGGAGTACAAACTAACACAACCATACAAAATCGACATTCACTCATTCAAATGAACCACGAACACTGGCATCCAGACAGGGTGTAAATACGCGAACTTAACGAGGGACAGGTGTGGAAAATCAAACGAGCGGCGGAGAAAAAGAAACTATGGCATGGAACTAAAAAACACAAGACAGGCAAAACACAGAACACGGAAGATTGAAGGGACTGATGGTGACAGCTTCAGTACTTTTTTAAACTTTTGGCGACAATCATGTTCTGAATAAGTAAAGCATCGCACGGACATTTTATTCTGTAATATGTTAGCAATTCAGTTCTCTTTTTTTGCAGACATTTAGATAATCTGTTCAAACTGTGTATGGAAATATGTAGCATTTTAACACACAAATTAAAATATACACTTGAAATATTTAAAGACAGATTATTCTGATTTTTGATTCTATTACGTTTACTCAGTGTTTGGTGTGCAGCCTTGTTACGATTGATACAAAAGTGGTTATACATTGAAATGTGCATGTATGTAGGGAAAATATAGATGAAGGTCTCACTGAAGAGATTTCAGTTGTCACTGGTGGTCATTTCAGCAACAACTTACCCAGGTGCTTTTAGTTCGTGCCCTGTTATCATGTATTCAGTGTGATGTTGATGATCTATGGCTAAATGCAGTGGATTGCATGGCTAGACCAGGCCAAAAGTAGACTTCTGATACTTAAAGGCAGAGAAAAATGTGCAAATTAATATGTATAATGAATATATTGACTCGGGATTTCAGTATTTGTTATTGATTGTATATTCTTCTTTTCTGAACTACAATATATTGAACTGTGTGAAGAAATGGTAAAATACAGTAAACCGGCAGAAGAATAGTGTGGCTTTTGTGATTTGTTTCTCATGTATTTTCATGTATTGTTGTGCACTCTTTGTGCACTTGTGCAAAGGACATAGATTATAGAAAACTGTGGGCTTGACATAGAGAAACACAGAAGATCTAAAACTGACAAACACAGAAGATCTAAAACTGACAAACACAGAAGATCTAAAACTGCTTTCTGTTTTTCTCTGTCTTGTAGCTCCATCCTCCCCAAATAGTTTTTTCTATTTGTAACACATAAATTGTTACTCCAGGCAGGTGTCAGAGATATGAAATGGGGAGAAGGGAGGGTGTGTGTGTGTGTTTGTGTGTGTGTGTGTGTGTGTGTGTGTGTGTGTGTGCGTGTGCGTGTGCGTGTGCGTGTGTGCATGCAAGGCAAAATCATAGAAGGGATGGAGAGGCTTCCACACTGAGAGTACAAGAGAGCAGCCAACAGTAGCGCATTAAAGTGTACGTTTCTGTATAAAGGGTCAGAAATGCTCATTTTAGACATTTATGTTGAAAAGTAAAGCAGCTGAATAAAACTCTAAGGCATATCACATGAAAATGTGTAGACAGTTTTCTTACATTTGGCTTGAAGCTGTATTTTGAATGGACAGATATTTGTGACATAATGTTTTGTCATAAAATCTTTTATGAACATATTCTGACTGTGTTTTCAATAAAAAATCATTTTATTTGTAGTTTGACCGTGTTTTTAGCCTGTTTTGGTTAGAAACAGCTTTTTGGCCCCTCGGCAGTGAGCTATGATGACATTTTATTGTAAAAGCTCAGCTTGTTTAAAATATGTACAAAACATGATGGGTTTCTTCACACACAAATTTATTAAGTATAGTCATTTCTGCATATAGGAAAACAGCCAGAAATGGCATGCTTGCCAATTTTTATACTTTAATATATTTAATAAGTTTAACACACCTTAAACCTTCGTTCACACCTGTTTCTGGTATCGATTGTTGGTATGAAGCAGAGGGATAAATAAATACAGAATCAAAACCCCATTAAAATAACTTCTTTGCAGTACAAAAGACTGTTTTACAAGCTGCTTCAGAGTAATAACCCTGATAACTGAGTATAACTTTCTTCTTAATAATTATTAAAAAACCGCTAGCCAAACCCTCACCTTTAAGTGGATAAATGATTCCGAATTTGCAATGAATATGAATTATGCATTAAAATTAATTCATTTGTTCTTTTTTTTTTTTAATTTATACCGTCAGATCAGATGGAAGTATGGATTTTAAATGTGGAATTCTCTCCCTGAGCATCCTGCTGTTAATTCCAGGTAGGATCACTTTGACTTCACTCAGTTGTGAGTAGTTTAAAAGTAGCATAATGAGTACAATAACTAGAATAACAATTTAAGAATACAAATGCTCAGAATCGTAATGCAGGCAGAAGACACAAGGATACAGCTAACAAACACGTTACATTTAGACATTACATCTACAATGACCAACCACGCCGCACACCCTGACGTGAGTTTAAATACACACAGACGAAACGAGGTGTAGGTGTGTGCAGGCGTGGCCACAAACGAAAGTCCTCCTACTGCACGTGGCCGGCCGAACCACGTGACTCGCGGGAGGTGAGCGTTCCGTGACACTTTTATTTATCATAAATTAAAAATGATTAGATATTGTAAAATGTAAATGTATTGCAAATTGTTAAATGTAAAATTGTGTAATGTTTATGGCACTTCTGGTAACTAAACTCACACAGAAAAGGGAAGGAAACTAGAATTGCATCATTAACGATTATATTAGAAGATATTCTAGACATTAACCCAAACCCCCGACACACTATTCCCCACTCACATACACCAAGTCAGAAAAGGGTAAGAAGCATCCACAACAGAATGTAATTCTCTATTATAATTTATAATTAATCCAGTGTGATTTACATAAATGTCTAAAGAGTAGAAGGCAAAACAAAACCCAAAAAACCCACATTGAGAATCTCAAAGAATTCGTAACCTAAATGTCAAATGGCCTGACGTGTACGCAGGCGCAGAGCTTCTTTGCTGGGCTAAAGAGTTTGAAGAAATCTCTCCCTCAATCTCTCACTCTCTTTGTCTTCCTGTCTTTCTTTTCTCTCTCTCTCTCCCCCTCTCTCATTTTTCAGCTCTCAGGAAACATTTCGGTCATATTTTCTGTGCCACATTTCTATGATGTACAATATCATTGGTGTAGCCTCATTACAATATCTATCTGATTGTCATGTGTAACTTACTGGCTTGTATGACCATAATCTTTGTGTTACCGTGAGCTCATGTGAAGCTCAGCTCTTTAGACAGAATTGTGTCATGTAAATTCTTTTGACATGTAAGACAGTTTTCTTACAACCAGCAATATTTTTATTTATCGCTGACACGGAACTCATCCAACATGCTGTGCACATTTGCTAGTTCATACCCTAAATTAGGTTAGCTGATCAGGAAATCTCAGATAGAGCAGGCTCTTTTACCAATAAGGAACCTTTTACGTTGGTTACACTTATTCTCAGAATTTACTGTAGAGTATGCTCTTCCTGTCCACAGGAAGGAATTCTCTCCCTGAGCATCCTGCTGTTAATTCCAGGTAGGATCACTTTGACTTCACTCAGTTGTGAGTAGTTTAAAAGTAGCATAAAGAGTACAATAACTAGAATAACAATTTAAGAATACAAATGCTCAGAATCGTAATGCAGGCAGAAGACACTTTGCAGTGTCAGACTGGATAAACTGAACTTATATAGGTGAACACATGAGGGATAACTAGACACAGGGGAGGTTAGGGTTAGGGTTAGGTTTAGGGTTGGTTAGGGTTAGGTTTAGGTTAGGTTTAAGCTTAATCAAGTGATCTGGAATGAACTAGGGGCTTGTGGGTAGTGTAGTATGCATTGGGCTGAGTCCGAGTGGAAGGCGTTACATAAACATCTTTATAACTGACAAGAAATGAAAGAAAGACTCTTTATAGACACATGAGAGCAACAATAAACATAGTGGCCGTTCCCAGGATTTAGAACAAGGATGAACGAGATGGAGATGCAGGCAAAACACCCACTGAATGTCTCATCAGTCACCAAATCTGCTTATGTGACACTGATCCCATTAAAGTACCATAAAATACAGACTGGTATAGCACACAGTGTGTGCATCACCAACCACCAGCCACATGAACACTGTGATCAAAAAATAATAATGTGCAGCATCATTAATTGTTGAAAACTCATAGTGAACTGACCTTCAGTGATGAAGATAAGTTTGGTTACACCAGTGAGCAAAAAGAGAAGCGATTTTGCAGAACCAGAAGGGGCAGATTGACTGGGTTTTTTGCTCTTAGAATTCAATATAAGATTTATATTTTGTAGCATGGTCAGATATTTGTGTTTCTGGGGTTTCAGTTTCTCTGGGTGGCACTTTCAGTGTGGCATGCACTTCTCAGACCATCTGTGCTCTGCGGGAGTCAAAGGTGGAGCTGATGTGCTCTTACTCACACATCGACACCACAACAGTCTTCTGGTTCAGCCCCAAACAGAAAGCTAAATGGAGGAATGAAGAACATCCAGAGGATTTAGCATTAGACTCAGACTACGCAGGACGTGTGAATTACACTGAGACCACGAGGTCCAGCTCAACTCTTACAATAACAGACCTGAGAGAGAGAGACTCAGGGGAATATCACCTCATGCTCTTTACAAATACAGGAGAGAAATATCACAGCTCCACAGCAGTCAATCTAACAGTTACAGGTAATAAAGGGGCTATTGTAGCAACCTGTTAAGTTACTGTTTAGTTATTTTTGTCTAATCTTTTAAGTTATAACTATTTAGATCTGCAGGTGAGAGTGGCCCCTGCCTATGGATTGCAAAAGGGTCTCACCTGCAGCACTTCCTGTACCCTCACCAGTATCCCGGAGCGTTACTACTGGTACAAGAACGGACAATATACAAACAAATTCACAGAGGGCAACAGAGTCCATTATTTATCCAGCAGTGATGAAGGCAGTTACTCCTGCTCAGTCCATGGCTTTAATGATATACTCTCCCCTCCAGTGTGTGAGTGTGAATTTCTCCTCAGTATTTAGTTAATGGACACTGTGATTTTACAATTACAAACTGGTAGTCGGATGACTTAATTTGCTAAAAATTGATTTATAGGGTTAAAGTGTTGCTCCCTTCATAATCACAGGCAGAAGGGGAAGAGGTTAAAGGTCAAGAAGCTGATGAAGCCTGGGAGGTCAAAGGGGGGAAATCTCACACTGACTCATGATGGTGTTAATAAAGGCATTGAGGCTTTGAAAGGGACTTTCTTCAAGAATAAAATACAGATGAAACCAAGACTTTCATAATGACAGAGTGCTGCTTTAAATTATATCATTTAATGGCTTGTTATCATTTCAGGTGTTTTTAGTAAGACATGTTGGAGTGTGACATACACAGACAGAAGAGTGTGTTCTGTGGAGGGATCATCAGTGGAGCTTCCCTGCACTTACTCATATCCAATTGATGAGAAAGTTGAACACACATTCTGGTATTATGTTCGTCCAAATGAGGATCCACAGGACCTGAGTCAGGAAGAGCAGTTTACTGGTCGAGTGGAGTATGTTGGAGATGAAGAGAAAAACTGCACTCTGAGAATCAGAGAACTGAGAAAGAGTGATTCTGGAGAATATCGCTTTAGATTCAGCACTAGTACTGAAAGAGGGAAATTCTCTGGTAAACCAGGAGTCATTGTGAATGTTACAGGTACCTGCTCACACCAGCTGTTACAGGTTTAACATCACATTACAGTTACAAACACTACATAAATGATTAAACAAAGATGAAATAAAAAGTCCATATCAAACATTTGATGTTTTCAGATGGATATATTGTATTATTAAGTAGCTCAAGAAACACATTCTGTAAGTTTTTATATACAGATCTGCAGGTGAAAGTGAGTCCCACCCCAAGATCAGAGGGACAGACGGTAACACTGGGCTGCAGCACCATCTGCACTTTGCCCAACAACCCCACCTACATCTGGTACAAGAACAGACAGCCTGTAACCAACAAACCCACCAAACACAACAAACTCTACCTGGAGTTGGCAGAGGGTGAGGGTGGACTCCAGTATTCCTGTGCTTTAGGAGGTAACACAATTCTGTAGAGTCCAGCATGCTGTGAAAGTTTATAACTCTTCATTAACCTTGAAATATACGTTACTAAAATTGATTCATAGCTCCACAGTAATTTAAAAATGTTCCACAATGATATAACTAAGCTATTTCAGAATAATGTAATAGATGTATCTGGTTGGGCAAGACTCCCCTTCCATCCTCAAGCACCTTCACCTTCTCCTGAAGTAGTTTTCCACATCCCTCTCACTGTCCCTGTAGTCTAGTCGGGAAAGCAGTGAGCTCTATTCCTCCACCCCTTCACTTTGAATCCCATCTCAGTTGTTTGGTTTTCTTTTTAATGATCTTTTACGACCTTTTCCACTCCCCTTCCTTGCTCCACTCTACATGTGCAGTTTGGTCTGTCCACACTCGACCATCACGGATGCAACATGTCAGGGTTACTCTATCAGCCTGCTGCCCCCTTACAAAATCATTAAAACGTGTTTTTTTTTTTTGTGGGTTTTTTTTTGTGATTCACTGTGAGCTGATATATCCAAAGACAAAATCAATTATCAATATATTTTGTTAAATGTTATATAATCTTGCCTTGTTAAAATACATTGTGTGGCTACTGCTTTATCTCTGTAGGTCCAGAGGAGAGTACAGTGTCAAAGCATGTCACAGTGGGAGTGGCAGTCTGTCTGGCTCTAATACTCATCACAGGAGCTCTGTGGATGTGGTGTGTCAAGATTAATATGTGAACATAAAAAAATGCCTGAAAATGACTGTCAATTTAATGCTGACTGTTACACAGTTTAAACTCTGTTTGTTGTGTGTGTCTCAGGAAGAGAAACTACAGCTCAGCTACAGACCACAGGAGTTCTGGGGAGAGTGGACAACAGGTAGGTCTGTTTGGGTTGAGGGATAGGAAGATCATGTGACATGATCACATATAATGTAATTCTCATACTGATCTCCTCTCTCTCTCATTCTGCCCCCCCCAGGTTTTTTCTGGTCCTGTATATGATGATGTCTCAGCCCTGACCATGGCCTTTGACCCAAAAAGGAAAACATCTTCAGGTGCTCAATATGATGTTGACTACTCCAGTGTTTATTTTCCACGTTCCCACACACAGAAAGCATCTCCATGCACCACCAGCAGACTTCCTCCTCATACTTCAGAAGACAGTGTTCCGTATGCTACTGTAAACTTTAGCAGACACACTGCTGCATCCCAGTGAGTCAGTCATGCTATTGCAGATTTTAAAGCATGTAGATCATTACATTTAACTGATTGAAAACATAGTGTATTAAGTCATTTTACAGGTTCACGGTTGGATCATCTCTTCATGTTCCAATCCATGTGTTGCTTTAAAAACCAGTACTAGTACATTAAAATCTAACCTAAAATAGACTGGAAGCCAGTGTACTGAAGCTAGAATGAGTGTGATGTGCTGTCTCATGTGTTTTGCTGTTAGCAATCTGGTGGTTGTCTTCTGGACAAACTGTAACTTATCAATTGTCTTTTTTTTGGCAAACTAGTAAACAGTAAGTTACAATAGTCAACTGATAAGAAAACAAAAGCCTGCATCAGATTCTTAGAGTCATGTAGACTAACATGGTCTAACAAAAGCATTGCTTCTCTGTACCGCGTGGTGGCCCGATTGGCGCAGAGCGAGGGGCAGGACGCACAGATTCCAGCGACTGGCACATACATTTATTTACATATAAATATAGAACGATAGCGGCACTCACAAACATTACAAACGATAAACACAAACATGAAACGGTCAACAATAAACACATGCGACAAACACGAATACGTTTATCAATGACGAAAGGAACATCAAGTCAAAACGTTACACCCACAATGACCAACAATCGTGCACACCACGACGAAGGTTTAAATACATAAACAAAACAAGGTGCAGGTGTGGCCACTAACAACCTCCCACTTCACGTTCCGGGCCAACCCACGTGACTCGCGGGAGAAGAGCGTTCCGTGACATTCTCAAGTATAACTATAGAGTTTGAGTAATATTGTCATTGTGCACTTTAAAATTGAATTCAGAGAGTTTGCAAAGATTCCTCACTACTTGTATACCCTGTGGGGTCAAATTTCCCAATTCTTCAATCATTTTATCGCTATTAGCATTTCACCCACCAAGAATAATTTAATTTTATTCTTCATTGAGTTTCAGGAAATGTCAATAATGTTTTGGAAAGTATACGACCAACTGAAGGCTGAACGCTATCTTTAATAAGGCTTTTCTTACTGAAAAACAAGGCAACTAGAAAGAGGAAGGCAGATGAATCCCAAGAGCTGGGTAACCTTGCTGAGTGGTTGAAGGATGGATGCATCTTGAGTCTTTGGAGAAAAGAGATCTGAGAGGCAGCTCTACCCGAAATAGCAGCCTAATCTTTTGCCAAAACACTGTACAATGAGCACAGTAGAACCTGTGAGCTGCTCTTTGCCTGGTAAGAGGTGGCCTAGCAGTCTTAGCCACACTTCACCTTTATGCTCCATGTACAATACCTTTTTATTTGATATAATTTGATTTCATTGAGATTTTAAGAGATGTCTGCTATGCTACTGTGAATGTAAACAATACACAAAAGAGCGAACTTGTTGAAACGTATTATTAAAGGCCCAAAGTACACTGATAGCCGCTAACATACATTTAAGAAAAGACCATAAGTGAACACACCTCAGCAAATATTATTGTCACGGTTGGTCCCTCCTAGCGTCCATGTTTCTATTGTTTCCCTGTCTTGGTTATTGTTTTACTTCCTAGTTTCGTTTCCGTTCCTTAAGTTTGGTTTTCTCCGCTCCTAGTCTGTTTTTCGGTGCCTGTCTTTAGTTTCACCTGTTCCTCATTTCCAGTCGTTTTTCTTTTCGCTGTTCATGACTTACCCCTGTGTCTGGTTTAGTGTTTATTAGTTCATGTATTTAAACCCTGTCTCGTTTCCGATCTCTTGGCTGTTCGCTGAAAGCTCGTATTTGTATTGGCTGTCTAGTCTGTTCATTGTTTATCGGCGCCTCCGTGTATGTTTCTGTAAGTGTACATGAAAGTCCGTTTGTGATTCTAGCCGTTTGTTTTTCCTTACCTCCGTGTGTTACTTCCTACCTTGTTTGATATCGTGAACTTTTGTTTCTATTTATCATGTATTCTCGGATTCTCTGTGTTGGCTCTATGACTATGGACTACTACGACTCTGGATTTGCCCTTAAAAAATCTCGCTCTTCTCTGCACATGCGTCCGCCTACTTACCGCTCACAGTTACAATTCTATAAGTGATCGTTGAAATGGCACTTAATTCTAAATTCTGGACTGCAATTTATTACAAGGTTAAACATATTATTTATTTCTAGGGAATTTTGAGTTTCACAAGACGTTTCTCTGCAGGCTCAAAATGAGGGCTAGAATCAAATTACAGGGAGCCTAATTTTAATGCATTTTATGAATTGTTGGTATCTAGTTGATGATTTCAAAGAAGCATATCAAAGCTTACTGTTAGCTTGCGCTGGTAAATACACTGACACAGTTTATCAGAGGCCAATGACAGTAAGTTAGAAATGTTATTTCAGGTAAAATAAAAGGATTATAATTCAGGAACACTTACTACTTTATAGTAAACCAGGGGAAATTTCCCACCTTCCTTATTATTCTCCAGATTCACTCTTTCTAAGACTTTTTTCCATTGTGCCAGAGTGCAGCTTCTCTCTTTATCCTCAACATACCCCACTCAACCAACAAACTACTCAGACTCAGCTCCTGTGGCTCCCTCACAGGCCAATGGTAATACCAGAAGGCTTTAGTGACTGTGAGATCACTGGGATATGTGGTTTGTTGGACATTTCTTTCTTATTTAACTGTGTTACTCTATGCACATGATGGTGAACTAGAATATTCTACTTGAACCCATAAGTGACTACTTGGGTGTTGAACATTACAGAGATTGTCAACAGAAACTGCTGTACCATTGTGTTGTGCATTCACACTTACATAGTCCTGTGTACTGTGCTGCTGTACTGTTGTGTTTTGGACCAGGACAGCATCTCATTCCAGAAATGACAATGTAAACCTGATTGGCACAAGCTGCGTGTGTGTGTGTGTGTGTGTGTATATGGAGAGTGTCATAATCAGTCAAGAGCTCTGTCTTCCTGTCACTTGGTGATGTAATCCCCCCACCAACATACACACAAAACACACATTAAATGTCTATGCATTAAAGCACATTAATTGTATTTGCATTAACAATACCCCACAAAAGAAATCAAAACCTTGCATAATTTTATACACAAGTTGCCTTTTGTTTAACCTTAAATGCTGAACAAATAAAATGAGTGCAAAAAGACATATAAAGTGTAAACACATTTATGCACTTAAGCAGCAATTATAAATACATTTATGACTGCTGATTGTTTTACAAATGCAATAGGTAACCTAATGGGGGGAAATCATAAAATGTGTTTTGTTAAATGGCTACAGGGAGGAAAATGTTTTGTTCTGTAGCACAGGGAGGGCATAAAGTAAACAATAACATCAGGAACAAGAAAAATATTTGATTTAGTGAAGTTACTGTTTAAATTTGCATTCTGTTTTAGTATATGGCTTTGCTTTTGTTCATGTGTCTGAGAATTATAGGTTTTTAGGCATCCTGACTCATTATAATACCCGATAACTCAAAACATCAAAACTCTGCCCTTAAAGGAGACAGATTACAATTTGCTTGAATGTAATATAGCTAGATTCACACTGTTAGTGAGACTCCTTTAAGTCTATGGTGAGTCTAGTCGGACGTGTTTCTCTGGTGTCTCTGTAAGATCTCTGTAAGATCTGCTGCAAGGGCTCCTCTCAGCAGGGATTGATGCTGAAAGGAGTCATCATAGAAAAATACAAATATACAAATCCACTACTGCCCTGGATCACCCCCCCCCCCCCACACACACACACACAGAGTGCAGTAATTGGAAACTTACTCTGAAGTAAGTGTCATAAGTTGCAGTAAGGTCATGGTTGCAGGATTCAAGGTGGCATATGTATCAAAGTGAGAACCTGTATCAGGCTGAAAAGTAAATAAACAATCTGAGAAAACAGCCTTAGCTCTCATACTCGCAAATGCACACACACACTTATGACACAGTTGTCATTTAACACTGATTCATCCATTACATACATTTCTGTCATGGACCCTGCCTACACAGGTTTGTAACACACACACTCACACTCATGCACACAGTGCAGGAACCTTTGACCTGAGGCAGGTTTGTAGCTGAGCTGTAGTTTCTCTTACTGAGACACACACAACAAACAGAGTTTAAACTGTGTAACAGTCAGCATTAAATTGACAGTCATTTTCAGGCATTTTTTTATGTTCACATATTAATCTTGACACACCACATCCACAGAGCTCCTGTGATGAGTATTAGAGCCAGACAGACTGCCACTCCCACTGTGACATGCTTTGACATTGTACTCTCCTCTGGACCTACAGAGATAAAGCAGGAGCCACACAATGTATTTTAACAAGGCAAGATTATATAACATTTAACAAAATATATTGATAATTGACTTTGTCTTTGGATATATCAGCTCACAGTGAATCACAAAAAAACCCCACAAAAAACCAACCAAACAAAAAAAACACGTTTTAATGATTTTGTAAGGGGGCAGCAGGCTGATAGAGTAACCCTGACATGTTGCGTCCGTGATGGTCGAGTGTGGACAGACCAAACTGCACATGTAGAGTGGAGCAAGGAAGGGGAGTGGAAAAGGTCGTAAAAGATCATTAAAAAGAAAACCAAACAACTGAGATGGGATTCAAAGTGAAGGGGTGGAGGAATAGAGCTCACTGCTTTCCCAACTAGACTACAGGGACAGTGAGAGGGATGTGGAAAACTACTTCAGGAGAAGGTGAAGGTGCTTGAGGATGGAAGGGGAGTCATGCCCAACCAGATACATCTATTACATTATTCTGAAATAGCTTAGTTATATCATTGTGGAACATTTTTAAATTACTGTGGAGCTATGAATCAATTTTAGTAACGTATATTTCAAGGTTAATGAAGAGTTATAAACTTTCACAGCATGCTGGACTCTACAGAATTGTGTTACCTCCTAAAGCACAGGAATACTGGAGTCCACCCTCACCCTCTGCCAACTCCAGGTAGAGTTTGTTGTGTTTGGTGGGTTTGTTGGTTACAGGCTGTCTGTTCTTGTACCAGATGTAGGTGGGGTTGTTGGGCAAAGTGCAGATGGTGCTGCAGCCCAGTGTTACCGTCTGTCCCTCTGATCTTGGGGTGGGACTCACTTTCACCTGCAGATCTGTATATAAAAACTTACAGAATGTGTTTCTTGAGCTACTTAATAATACAATATATCCATCTGAAAACATCAAATGTTTGATATGGACTTTTTATTTCATCTTTGTTTAATCATTTATGTAGTGTTTGTAACTGTAATGTGATGTTAAACCTGTAACAGCTGGTGTGAGCAGGTACCTGTAACATTCACAATGACTCCTGGTTTACCAGAGAATTTCCCTCTTTCAGTACTAGTGCTGAATCTAAAGCGATATTCTCCAGAATCACTCTTTCTCAGTTCTCTGATTCTCAGAGTGCAGTTTTTCTCTGCATCTCCAACATACTCCACTCGACCAGTAAACTCCTCTTCCTGACTCAGATCCTGTGGATCCTCATTTGGACGAACATAATACCAGAATGTGTGTTCAACTTTCTCATCACTGGGATATGAGTAAGTGCAGGGAAGCTCCACTGATGATCCCTCTACAGCACACATTCTTCTGTCTGTGTATGTTACACTCCAACATGTCTTACTAAAAACACCTGAAATGATAACAAGCCATTAAATGATATAATTTAAAGCAGCACTCTGTCATTATGATTGTCGATGTGTGAGTATGAGAACATCAGGTGCACCTTCGACTCCTGCAGAGCACAGATGGTTTGAGGAGTGCATGCCACACTGAAAGTGCCACCCAGAGAAACTGAAACCCCAGAAACACAAATATCTGACCCTGCTACAAAATATAAATCTTATATTGAATTCTAAGAGCAAAAAACCCAGTCAATCTGCCCCTTCTGGTTCTGCAAAATCGCTTCTCTTTTTGCTCACTGGTGTAACCAAAATTATCTTCATCACTGAAGGTCAGTTCACTATGAGTTTTCAACAATTAATGATGCTGCACATTATTAATTTTTGATCACAGTGTTCATGTGGCTGGTGGTTGGTGATGCACACACTGTGTGCTATACCAGTCTGTATTTTATGGTACTTTAATGGGATCAGTGTCACATAAGCAGATTTGGTGACTGATGAGACATTCAGTGGGTGTTTTGCCTGCATCTCCATCTCGTTCATCCTTGTTCTAAATCCTGGGAACGGCCACTATGTTTATTGTTGCTCTCATGTGTCTATAAAGAGTCTTTCTTTCATTTCTTGTCAGTTATAAAGATGTTTATGTAACGCCTTCCACTCGGACTCAGCCCAATGCATACTACACTACCCACAAGCCCCTAGTTCATTCCAGATCACTTGATTAAGCTTAAACCTAACCTAAACCTAACCCTAACCAACCCTAAACCTAACCCTAACCCTAACCTCCCCTGTGTCTAGTTATCCCTCATGTGTTCACCTATATAAGTTCAGTTTATCCAGTCTGACACTGCAAAGTGTCTTCTGCCTGCATTACGATTCTGAGCATTTGTATTCTTAAATTGTTATTCTAGTTATTGTACTCTTTATGCTACTTTTAAACTACTCACAACTGAGTGAAGTCAAAGTGATCCTACCTGGAATTAACAGCAGGATGCTCAGGGAGAGAATTCCACATTTAAAATCCATACTTCCATCTGATCTGACGGTATAAATTTAAAAAAAAATGAACAAATGAATTAATTTTAATGCATAATTCATATTCATTGCAAATTCGGAATCATTTATCCACTTAAAGGTGAGGGTTTGGCTAGCGGTTTTTTAATAATTATTAAGAAGAAAGTTATACTCAGTTATCAGGGTTATTACTCTGAAGCAGCTTGTAAAACAGTCTTTTGTACTGCAAAGAAGTTATTTTAATGGGGTTTTGATTCTGTATTTATTTATCCCTCTGCTTCATACCAACAATCGATACCAGAAACAGAACGAAGGTTTAAGGTGTGTTAAACTTATTAAATATATTAAAGTATAAAAATTGGCAAGCATGCCATTTCTGGCTGTTTTCCTATATGCAGAAATGACTATACTTAATAAATTTGTGTGTGAAGAAACCCATCATGTTTTGTACATATTTTAAACAAGCTGAGCTTTTACAATAAAATGTCATCATAGCTCACTGCCGAGGGGCCAAAAAGCTGTTTCTAACCAAAACAGGCTAAAAACACGGTCAAACTACAAATAAAATGATTTTTTATTGAAAACACAGTCAGAATATGTTCATAAAAGATTTTATGACAAAACATTATGTCACAAATATCTGTCCATTCAAAATACAGCTTCAAGCCAAATGTAAGAAAACTGTCTACACATTTTCATGTGATATGCCTTAGAGTTTTATTCAGCTGCTTTACTTTTCAACATAAATGTCTAAAATGAGCATTTCTGACCCTTTATACAGAAACGTACACTTTAATGCGCTACTGTTGGCTGCTCTCCTGTACTCTCAGTGTGGAAGCCTCTCCATCCCTTCTATGATTTTGCCTTGCATGCACACACGCACACGCACACGCACACGCACACGCACACGCACACACACACACACACACACACACACACACACACACACACACACACACACCCTCCCTTCTCCCCATTTCATATCTCTGACACCTGCCTGGAGTAACAATTTATGTGTTACAAATAGAAAAAACTATTTGGGGAGGATGGAGCTACAAGACAGAGAAAAACAGAAAGCAGTTTTAGATCTTCTGTGTTTGTCAGTTTTAGATCTTCTGTGTTTCTCTATGTCAAGCCCACAGTTTTCTATAATCTATGTCCTTTGCACAAGTGCACAAAGAGTGCACAGCAATACATGAAAATACATGAGAAACATTTCTTAGTGTGGACAGGAAGAGCATACTCTACAGTAAATTCTGAGAATAAGTGTAACCAACGTAAAAGGTTCCTTATTGGTAAAAGAGCCTGCTCTATCTGAGATTTCCTGATCAGCTAACCTAATTTAGGGTATGAACTAGCAAATGTGCACAGCATGTTGGATGAGTTCCGTGTCAGCGATAAATAAAAATATTGCTGGTTGTAAGAAAACTGTCTTACATGTCAAAAGAATTTACATGACACAATTCTGTCTAAAGAGCTGAGCTTCACATGAGCTCACGGTAACACAAAGATTATGGTCATACAAGCCAGTAAGTTACACATGACAATCAGATAGATATTGTAATGAGGCTACACCAATGATATTGTACATCATAGAAATGTGGCACAGAAAATATGACCGAAATGTTTCCTGAGAGCTGAAAAATGAGAGAGGGGGAGAGAGAGAGAGAAAAGAAAGACAGGAAGACAAAGAGAGTGAGAGATTGAGGGAGAGATTTCTTCAAACTCTTTAGCCCAGCAAAGAAGCTCTGCGCCTGCGTACACGTCAGGCCATTTGACATTTAGGTTACGAATTCTTTGAGATTCTCAATGTGGGTTTTTTGGGTTTTGTTTTGCCTTCTACTCTTTAGACATTTATGTAAATCACACTGGATTAATTATAAATTATAATAGAGAATTACATTCTGTTGTGGATGCTTCTTACCCTTTTCTGACTTGGTGTATGTGAGTGGGGAATAGTGTGTCGGGGGTTTGGGTTAATGTCTAGAATATCTTCTAATATAATCGTTAATGATGCAATTCTAGTTTCCTTCCCTTTTCTGTGTGAGTTTAGTTACCAGAAGTGCCATAAACATTACACAATTTTACATTTAACAATTTGCAATACATTTACATTTTACAATATCTAATCATTTTTAATTTATGATAAATAAAAGTGTCACGGAACGCTCACCTCCCGCGAGTCACGTGGTTCGGCCGGCCACGTGCAGTAGGAGGACTTTCGTTTGTGGCCACGCCTGCACACACCTACACCTCGTTTCGTCTGTGTGTATTTAAACTCACGTCAGGGTGTGCGGCGTGGTTGGTCATTGTAGATGTAATGTCTAAATGTAACGTGTTTGTTAGCTGTATCCTTGTGTATCGTGTTCGTTAAACGTCAATCGTTTCTTGTTCATGTTGTCGTTTGTTATTAAATGTTCGTCCCTGTCGAGGAAGTTACTTAGAGCAAGTGTGGGTGTCTGTTAGGAGTGTGTGTGTGTGTGAGACTCTAAGGAGACACATTAAACAGTATTACCAAGCAGATGCTGCACTGTTCTCATTTAAAGAGGTTTTTAAATGGTGTCATCCTTCCTCATCTAGTTTCTGTTTGCATGAGAGTATGTTTGGAGTATACTCTTACAATGGAGACACAGTGACATCATGATAGGAGTATACTTTCACACTGGACACACAGTGATATCATATATGTTTTAAGCATACATAAACCCACGTATTGTGCAGTTTGTACACAAACAATTACGGACCAATCAATGAGGTGTTCACATGAATGATCCTGACCAATCAGTGCAGGGTTCTTATCACTGATTCTGACCAATCAGCCATGTTTCATTGTTATTCAAAAAAAAAGAAAGAAAAAAAAACAGGTCAAGATTTCACACTCCTCTACAGGAACCCAGGATTTAGCACAGGAATTTAGACACAAGCACCCCCCCCCAACCCACACACACACACACACATGCACAAATGAAGTCAAACATATAAACACACTCCCTAAACCAACACACACAGAAAGAAAAAGAAAACACACAGATGAAAAGGCTCCAACACACACACACATACATGCATTAATGAAAACACGTGTGCACACTCACACACAACATATATATGAATATGTGTGTGTGTGTGTGTGTGTGTGTATAAAATCCATCATGAGTATGTGTGTGGGAGGCTGGCATGTCTTTATAGTGAGCCAAGCTCAAGGCTAACCTTCTGTTCTCATCTCAACTGCTGCAGGTGTCTAAAGCAGAAAAGCCAGGCTTTCCTCTCTGTGGAGAGGCCTTGCATCCTCCAGGGATTCCCTACTAGGACACCCAAACCCAGACACGCCCCAGCAGAGGCCTACCAAAGTGGGTGATGTGCACACAGTTCATGTTCAGTATTCTAGTCCAGTATGTTTCTTAAACATTGCTTTGTGGGCATGTACTCATATAGTCTGCTGTAATATGCAACAGAAGCGTCCAGATTTGACCTCATTGACTTTGTGTTGTCAAGAATTTGGCTCAATATAGCTGCATCCCAAACAGCTCCCAGTTAAACAAATAGTGCACTACATAAGCTGTAAAAGCAATTAGCTCATGCCCTACACAGGGCACTCTGTTTAGCCGGACAGACATATCAGATGTGTGTGTGCGTACGTGTGTGTCGCGTTCTAACAGGGAGTTTAGGAAAACAAGTGAAGTTGTTTCTAGACTGTACTGAAAAACACAGTAAAACCTTCAGAATTAGTAAGATGCCCAAATATGATGAAATAACTGTGACGAGTCCAAGCCGACAAACTCAAAGGCTGTGAGTGGAGCTCTCAGACAGAAGAGCAGAGGGCTAAATACAAAAGAGAAGACAAACTCAACCCTCAAATCTTTACATTACCAATGTAATAGCCTTAAGAAAAGGCAGACTGCAAGAGAGCAGTCCAATACACACATATGCACACAAACCCTCACACACAAGGTATAAATATGCATACACTGAGATCCAATTATTTCTTCCCTGAGGTGTGCTCTCCTAGTTGACATGAGAGAGGACCTACTAGATTGTGGACTAGAGGACATTTCAGAGTCGGCACTACAGGACGTATTAGAGGATATTTCAGAGTAGGCACTATAGGACATAGTGGAGTATGTATTAGATCATATGAGAAAGTGTTTTAGGGCATGCACTGCAGAACACAGTAGAGGACATACACTACAGTATATAAAAAGACATTGTAGACCATGCCCTACAGGACATATTAGAGGACATTTCAGAGTATGACCTACAGGACGTATGTAACATTGTGGTAGTGAGAAGTCAATATCTGTTTCCTGAGTCTGCCAGCACAGACAAACTTAAAGTGAATAAAGTCAGTTTGCTTCATTAATTACTCGCATACTGTTACAAAGTGTAACGGTCCCCCTCCTCAGTGTCCGTGTAGTTTGGGCCACCACGTGGTTCTTGTTTATTTACGTATTCTCATAGAATATGATGTACAGAGACATCTAAGAAATTATAATGCATTAATATATGTATTTAGTATATTTCTGAAGAAAGAACATGTAAAGGTGTAATTCTATATAAAAAGACTCAATACACGATGTAATAACTATATATAGAAGTAAGTTGGGTTAAAAAGATCCAGTAACCGGAGCCTACTTTTTATTGTTTGTTTTGTTTATCACATGTGTAACCAGCAGAGAAAAAAACGTGTTCAAATTTAGTAATACATGAGAAAGTATTACACAGCCACTAAATCAAATTATATGTAATTTCAACAAGCATCACTACACCAGTACACTGGGGATGAAGTACATCACTGTCACATTTCCTGTCCTGTGGGCTAAAGGCTACACAGTGACGTATGAATAAATGATGCATTACCTGCAGTACACACTGGGTAGGCTACTGGCATTTCTGACAGGTTTACAGCATCACTGCATTTTTAAGCAAAATTGAGAGACTAAAAGGATGGTCACAGTTCCAAAGAATATGTGTTTTAACCCGCTATAAAAGATTACTTTCAGAAATATCGATTCCTGACACAATTAATTAATTCTTTGGGGGTTTCTCTGTCTCTATGAATTCAACATAAACTCTGTTGTCATGAAATGCTCTGACTTCACTTGCTGTGACTCATTGTGCTGTGTTGCTTTCTAGTGTTCAGTACAGTTTCCTGAGTCCACTGTCGCCCCGCTGTGGCTGATTAAGGTCTTTATATTGCTTGTTTTACTACTTACTTCAAAAACAGTTTACAAAAGAAAATCTGGAAACAACAAACTCTGGATTTTATATTTCATTTATATTTTATATTTCATCTCCTATTTCTTCAAATTAAGTGGCTACAATAGAAAAAGTGGTTTCAAACTTTATTTACTCACCATAGTGAACATAACATAAAATAAAAATTCTTGTATCTTCACCTAAATGTTCACTACAGCAGCTCTGCATGTTTGACTGATACGAGTTGGGCATGTGGTTAACACTAAAGTTTTACAAATGTCACACTGCATTCTCCCCTCTCATCTATATGGCTGCTGAGCTCCTGTTTGATGATATTTGACCTAAATATACTCACAGCTTCTGCTATAGGAAAGTCTGGACTACGAGCTCTGGGCAGCCATGACAACCAAAGATATAATTTATGGTCAATCTGTAGAAGAAATACCCAGAATTCCATTACCAGTCAGTCTGATCAAACTCAAACCTGACCTCAGGGACTTTGACAGGAGTGATAGATGTGGCATCTGGTGTAACAGATGATGCAGGACACAGGAAAGGCCAAGCCTGATACCAGGGCAGACTAGTACATCTTTAACTTATCAGTAAACAAACAAACAAAGCAAATGAGTAGAAAAACAAAAAGGAAAAAAGGTTTCTCACACTTGAATGAGTTTTGTGATCTTGAGAACAGAAAAAGGAAGAGGTTATAAGCTAGAAGGGGGAGGTGTGATGAACAAATGCTCTGCTAAATGCACAACACACCTTCCGTGTCTTTGCTGTTTGACAGTAAGCAAGATCACAACATCTTCCAAGTGTAGGATGGGTGAGGAGGAGCAGGACTGAGGTCACGCCCGTTATACTCGGGAAGACAAGAAAGTAGCAGAGACCTTCATGTAAGGCTTAAATTTAGCATTTAGCCTAAAGTTATTACTTACTGAAGCTGGAAGTTTCACTTCTGTGTGACCAGTGTGAACCAGTGTGTGAAACATGTCTTTCCGAACATCAGGAAATATTACGGTAGCAGCAATGCTCATGTTACTGGCAGGTAAACTTTGAATATTTCCTTTATGTTTTACTTTGTTTTTTGGGCACGCATGCTATTGCTTTGACAATGGACAGTGGGTAGGCCAAGACCCTAAGTGTAAATTATGTGTGGGGTTTGGCACGCTGAAGCATATTTTATCAGCGTCTAAGTTTAGTTTGTCACATGTGGAGACACAATCAAGATCTTAAGAGTGTTAGAGTGTTTGATAGTAAATGTCTAGAGATTGCTGAGTGGAATTTCAAATAAAGCGATTAGGTTTGTATGAGAAGTGGAGCATGTTGGAGAATGAGCATTGGCTTTAAATATTGGTAGATGGGGTGAAGGACGAGACTGGAAATTGTTTGTTGATGTAAATAAAAAAACTACAGGTCCCACAATGTACTGTGTTAACCTCGCTGAGGCTGGACATGGTGTGGTACTCATAAAAAAAACAAAAAACAAAAAAAACCCCGGATGCATTAATTTTGAGAGCTTACAGTTTCATTTGAAGATGCAGTGTCTGAGGTGAGAGAACGCAGGTGGGAGGCACATATAAGACCAGTAGAGACAGGTGTTAGGGGATTTGTCACAAAGTCTGCCACATTATAACTTGTGCAGTTCGGCACAGATTTGGCAGTAGCTGTGAAGGAGTTGTCAGAAGTAGCTGAAAGGGCTAGTCAGTGGTTGTGGATAAGGAGAGCTCAGTCTGGTTGGGGTAATGCCCCATAAAGGCAGAATGGATGAGGCTGTCATGTCATGGTGTAAAGTGGTAGATCCAGATGGAACTGGTGGCATTGAGGAGGCATTGATGGTGCCAGCTTTAGTCACTAGGCAGCCCAGGGTGGATTGGTGTTAGAGAATGCTTAAAGGTAATAGCCAAGTGGAACTGGCAGCACTGAGCACGCATTAATGGTGCCAGTGGGGCTGGGTATGGCCTTAGTCACCGGAAAGGCCATCATGGTTTTTACAGTAATATTAGCACAGTGTTTAAGAAGTGCAGCTGTGTTTATTAGTGGCACGGTGTTTAAGACGTGTGTGTCTTTGTGAGTGGCACAGTGTTTAAGAGGTAGAGCTTGGTTTAAAGGGAGCTTGGAGGGGGTGAGACTGAGACACCAGATCTCACTGTTGAGCCTCCTGGAAGTGTCGTGTCCCCACCAAAAAGAGGTGCCTACCTGATGAGCTCGCGATGTTGTGGTTGGCTGGTGTGAAGAGAGTAAAGATATGAAGCTCTAATGGTGTTCTATTGGCATCGGATATTCATCATGTTATCCCGTGTATATATACACACAATGATGTACATTTGTGGGAACTTGAATAGGGGAGAAACTATATTAATTTTAACAGGTGGGTATAGCCAAAATATGTGAAAAGCTACTTCAGAAAAATCCCAGATTTTACCTGCACATCTAAACTGAAGATTTTTAATATTAGTGTGTGTGTGTGTGTGTGTGTGTGTGTGTGTGTGTGTGTGTGTGTGTGTGTGTGTGTGTGTGTGTATTCAAAATTGTACAAAGTTCCATACTGAATATTTTAATTGTATTAAACTGTATTGTATTCCTTTGTGGCTATCACAGCACACCACACCTTCATGCAGAGGCGGTTCTAGGACGTTTTAACTGGGGAGTCCCAGAGGTAGCAAAGAGTTGTCTAGAGGTGGCTACAGTGTGTTTTTAATGTGCATGCACAGTCTGCTGAATTTTTTATATGCTTTAATATTCTACTAATAATAGGCTAAAACAAATTAATACTCCACATGTATGCACATGCATAACTGCTGATGGTCAATCTCCTTTTTTGCGTAACCGTTGAAATGAACTCAAAATGTCTAATCTGAATTATATAACAACATATTTTATACTGTATATTGATATAATAAGACAATTACCCTGGATGGTCTTGGATAAAGAATATAAAATAGGTCCTAACCTTGTTTAAGTGTGATGAGGCAGGATGCAAGCGAATCAATGTTTAATGTAAACGAAAGTAGAAGTCGAGAACTGTAACGGAACGCTCGCCTCTCACTAATCACGTGGTTTGGCCCGCAGCGTGCAGTGGGAGGGTTTTGTTTGTCTGTAACCACGCCTGCACATACCTGCACCTTGTTTGTATGTATTTAAACCCTCTTAATAGTGTGCAGAATCGTTGGTCGTTGTTGATGTTAATGTTAGCATCGTCATTGTTAAATGTTTTCGCGTTCATCGTTGATGTTGTATGTGAGTGCATTGTCTTTGTGTGTTAATAAATGTTTGTCCACATCGATGGAGTCTGTGCGTCCTGCACCTCGCTCTTTGGCTCTCGGGACACACCGTGAAAAAAACACAACATACAAGTACGAACTTACACAAAGGG